>NC_092589.1:20630000-20920000 GCF_047663525.1 Anas platyrhynchos
ATGAGACATTGATGAAATCCTGGGAGCGCCTGTGTACTTCTGGTGGTGTGGATTGTAAATCACAGTAAGGGATGTCGATGCTTTAATTATGTGTATGTGATGGTCTATGTGTTTGTGCTTGTGGGTTTTTTATAAGTACGGTAAATGGAGGAGAGAATCTGGCCTGGCTCTGAGGCTGCTGCTGCTACTGGCGAGGCAGGAGAACATTTTGGCAAAGCAGTATATTTATTTTTTTTAAACCTCCCTCCCCAGCCCCTCCTGCCGTACTATATTTTTCTCTCTCTTTTTTTTTTTTTTTTTTTTAGGATTTTTTTTTTTTGTGTGTGTTCCTTATCTGAGGTGCTGCTGGGACTGGCCGTGTGCTCCAGCTTACCGAGCTCTTTCCCATTTATCTGGTGTGGTTCCCAACCTATGATTTAGCAGTGGTGTGTGCAACAGAAAGAGAAAAACAATGTTTGATCTGCTAAAACGTACCTTAAGAGCAAACACATACACATTGATGAAGGTATCAGCTGGGTTCTGCCTACAGTTATGTCAAACAAAGTATGCTAGGAAGTGCCAACTTTCCTTTTGTGCTGTGACACCAAGCGCTGCCAAAAGATATTAAAAAGCTTGCGTGAACTAGGTGATGGCAGCTGTAACTATCTAAGTTATTGCCTGGCAGCTGTAATGCTTCTTCAGTGCTGCTGGCTGCTTTTTATATTTGGTTCCCCATTTGTTTGCCCTTATTCTAGCAACCGATACCACCAAAGCAGGCAATCAGTGTGTTACAGCACATGGCCACTTGCTACTGCAAAATAGGCAGCTTAGTAGTGGCAATTGAGAGACTCTCATGCAGCAGCTGATATAAGTCATATTTCTTTTGGAAGAGAACCAACCCAGCGTTGTTGTTTTTTTTTTGTGTGTGTGTGTGTATGTGTCAGTGTGAATCCAAGAAACCTTAGATGAGTCGATGGCAAAAGGCAAACACACACACACGCACGTACACACACGCTGCATGCACACTCTCCCCCCCTCCCCAAAATGCAGCTTTCCGTGTTCTTTCCGTGTTGGCTCTAAATGTGCTAGAACAATATAGCCAGCTCCCAGCCCCTGCCAATCCTACATCTGCTCTCTAAAACCTCCAGCAAATAAGAATTACTGTGGGGTTGTTTAACCAACGCTTACAATATACACACTTTTCATTTTTCCGCCGCTTCTATCTGTACACTGGTGGCAAAGGTTTGAGAGATAATGGAGAATGATACCCATTGGGCACTTGCTTTCGCAGTGCTGCGAGGTGGGCAGTAGCCACCCAGATCTCTCTGCTGGCATGTTTTGGGGCAATATAAAATGTTTTTCATTGCCATGGGCTTTGGGGAAATTGTCTGCACCACGGGGGTGGATTTCTGCTGGTTTTAGGGTGTTTTTTTTTTTTTTTCTTTTTTCTTTTCTGTGAGGGGAAGGCTGTATATATAATTTTTTTCTGTTTCCTCTTTTAGTCATCTTTTAAAGAATTTCGACAGTTCATTAATGTCATATTTCTGGGAGATATGTTTCTTCATTTCTCCTTTCTCTTCCTCATTTCTGACCCAACCTATTTTTGAAAGTACTCTAACATGGTAATATTTTTGTAGCGAGATCAGCCTCAGGTTTCCCCAGCATGGAAAACAGACCGAAGTAGTAGCTGCATCTTGCGGAGCACAGGGCAGAAGATCTCAGTTGAGCTTTTGGATTTTTTTTTTCCTTTACCGTTTAGGCTCAGCTGTTACAGAGACCTGAGACAATTGCATGTTGTCTCACAGTAATAAGACACCATAATAATTCTTTCCACCAAAGAGTCCCAAAGCATTCATGAGTGTTTAATTACCTATTCCATTTCACAGATGAGGATACTGAAATGCAGAGCAGTTAAGTGATGTGACAAAGGACACCTAGGTATTTCATAATGTAACTTGAAAAAGAAACAGCATGTTATTAATCTGTTTCCCACCACAGTGCGTGGACTGTGCTTTACCATCAATGTGGCTAAAGAAATTTGGATGGCTTTGGAGCCTTGCCTCCAAATTTATTGCTTAACTTTTTTTTTCTTTTTTTTTTTTTTCTAGTGTGTTATGAGTTTTAAAACCCAAATTACTTTGTTTACTTTGTGCATTTTTCAAGAAGACAAGTGCCTCACTATTATTTCAGAGCACTTAAGAGGATAAGATTTACAGAAAGTGCTGTGAATGGCAGTGTGCTGGCCAGAATGGAGGCAAGTTTGAATTTACCCCTAGAAAGCTCACATCTGGCACTGCAGATTATGTCAGTCCTCTGGTGAGTACCATGGTGCTAAGAAAGGCCTGTGCCGGCCCTCTCAAGTGTCAATGAATTTCCCTCTGTAAGGAGAGACTTCTGGATAGCTGGAATTTCCTCCGTTTGTGGTAGAAGCCACATTTCTCTGCACTATTGAAGAAAACCAAGCGAGAGGGGTTTTGTTTTGGGATTTTAGATGAATGACGCTTCTTCAAAGTTCTCTTGCACCAGGTGGAAACCTGCACGTGCACAGCAACTTCACGTGGAAAGGCTGGCATAGCTCGATGGGACAAAACACCTGTGGGGGCTGCCAAGCTGCCCTGTGCTGGTTAGCCTGCTACCTGTTGCTCTTCCAGAGGATTTTCACTGCTAAGATAAACCGACCCGTTCTCTAGTTGCCCCAGCACTTGCCTTGTTTCTATAGCTCTGCTGGGTAGAAAGTGATGCTCGTGGATCAGACATGCTCATGAACAACAGAGGCTGCGAAGCAAGAGGGGAACAAGCCCCTGTCCTGCAGATTGCAGCGAGCATCACTCCTCATATCCCACACCTGCCAGCGGGGCTGGGAGTGCCCACCTGCAGGCTCCCAGACCCCTTCAGCTAGCAGAGACATTGCTGACCTCTGGGTGTATCTGGCTGCCTGCAAAAACAACCTTCATCGCCCCGTTATCCCCCTCAACTTAGAGATCTGGGGCACCTGTGATGCATTTAGAGTTAGTCTGCCACAATCAGTGGCCCATTAATTGAATCTTGTCTGGAATGGTTTTAAAGTAATATCCCACCATCTAAATTAGTCACCTAAAAACTGACAAACGGGGGTGTTTGGTAGGGAGCAATTAACCCTTTCTTTCTTTCTTTCTTTCCTTTTTTTTTTTTTTTTTTTTTCTTCCTGTTTTATTTTTGACATGGTTGCTTTCTGGAAGGTCAATCTATGCAACAATCCATATAAAATTTTCATCATTATTTTCCATTAATAAATGCAAAACAGCTTACTTGGAACCTCTTGTATCTTCATTTATTCTCTCAAATAACAAAATAAAATATACAAATGCTTGCTTCTAAGACTCTCATACCATTTTCAGCCCCTGAAGTATTCTTACATATTTTTTTTTTTTTTCCAGAGGGTGATTTGAGCTGCCCCTTCCCTCAAGAAATGCGTGCATGCGTGCGTGCGTGTGTGTAATGGAAATGCTGACAGACCCTTAACTATAACAGCACGAAAGGCGCCACTAAAATAACAGTGGAACAGATGCTGTCACCACTGCCCCTGGTGGGGAAAGAAGATGAAACAGAAGGGCATTAGAGTTGGTAGATGGCAAATTAATCCTATTGTACTAGCAGCTGCAACCACCGAGATGCTAGCATTCGTGCTTAGACACTTCCAGTACACCAAGCTCTAGTAGGGGTGGTTGGAAAGGATGAGGCAACGAAAGGTCACTGGAGCTGTTTTCATCCGAAGAGTAATAATTAAAATGTTGGTGTATGTTCTCTACTATGACTGGGCTCTTTTTGCCGTGGCAACCAAATCGGGGCTCTTTGTGGTATTTTGACTCTTGCAGTATTTCTCAAATGCTAAAGCATAATCCTAATGTCATTTTGTTTTCTTTCTTTCTTTTTTTTTTTTTTTTCTTTTTTTTTTTTCCCCTAAGCCTTCAATACTGAAACTCTGGTTTTAGAACACGGGTGATGACAGCTCAGATCTCTTTCTTATGCTTATATTAGCAAGCAAAAAAATCACTGTTATTTTAAAACAGTGAGTAAGGAAGTTATAATTATAATTCCTAAGACAATCTGGGTGATTTTGTGGGGGTGTTGTAGAGATTGAAACTCAGAAGGACCTGTGGCCTGAAATGGTTGGGTTAAAAAAGGAATCTTGTTTCCAATGAGGGCTGAATGGATGGTGCAAAGCAGAATTTTAGGGGCTCAATTTATCCCTACAAGATTTTTTTTTTTTTTTGGTGAAAACTTGTTGAAGAGAGCTGTGCAAACAATAGCTTGTGTAAGCCAAAGCTGGCATCCAGCAATTCTTAATGTCTGAATGAAAGTGCTTTTTTTTTTTGCTTTTTTTTTCTTCCACAGTACATGTTGCCAAGAAAACAAGGAGTAGTTGCTTTAAGCATTTACAAATGGTAATGCACCAACAGCTGGTCTCAATCCAACTGAGCTATTGTAGGGGTATTAAAAAGACAGGCCAGAGTTTGAGATCTACTGCCAACCTCCCTTGCAGAGTTAGGGAACATTTTACTTGGAAAAAAAAGGTCTTCTCTTCCTGCAGAGATCCACGGCTGTATTCTCCTGCAGAGCCTGAGCCCTGCCTGGCAGAGTAGGCAAAAATACATCGGTAGGCCAAATGTTTCATTGACATGAAAGTGTAGAATCCAATAGGTCCTCAGCTAGATTATTTATCTCAGTCTAATATTACAGTCTTCATCTGTGTGTTTTTTTTTTAATGTTTTGTTTGTTAGATGAATAGTTGTGACATGTGACTGTATTTCTATGAATATTCTTGTTTTCCTAGAAAAATCTTTACAACTAAGTGAATATAATACTAATATTAATGAAGTTAAAGTAATTCTTCCAAATTGAAGTATTGTTTTGAAGCAGGGGCTGGGGAGGGGGGTGCCATCTGAAAGGCTTTTCTGCTTTCTGCAGGTAGTGCTCATGGTCTCCCCCATCCAGCAGAAACCGTAAAATATTCTGGGGGGCTTTTAGGTTTGTAGGTAATGATAACACTAAAAAATATTTCTGTTCTAATATAATTACAGATGAGCTGTGTTTAGAGCAAATCTCCTAGAGAGAGCAATAGAAATTACTATTTTTCATTCTAAAAGCCTTTGTTATTAGCAGTACATTTTATATATGCTGCCTTTTCTGAATGGAAATGCAGTGTTTGGCTTTTCCCTGAAAGACAAATGGCCCTATTTGTTGATGTGCCACACTTGAGCTGGACATTTATGTGAAATAAAAAGGGCCAAATTAATTGTGAAAACAAACAAACAAAAAAACCCCACCAACAACCAGGCAGATGTGAAAAACGTACCTTTTTCTTCTTTGCTATAGATATCTGTATTTCCAGGGTGTTCATAGATAGTGACACAGTGCCCATTTGTTTAGGTTTGTGTGTGTGTGTACATATGTGTTTTCTTTTTTTTTTTTTCCTTAATCATATGGCTTGGTTCTGTTCTCCAGATCTTGTCCGTGAGCTGCTATCTGAAATAAAAATGTTTGTATCCATTTCCTCATTAATCGTCCCATTGTAATACAACCTGCTGCAGCTAAACGACAAAACAGATGCAACGATGAAAATTAAAAGTGATGGATACTTATCTTTGGCTATAAAAGCTGCTAACAATTTAGAGAGCTAGAGTGGCTTTTGGAGCTAGGATGTGGCGAATGAGAGAAACAATAACAGGGCTAAAGAGTTTGCTGTTTGTGAACCAGATAACTGCGAGGAAGCTGCGTCGCTGTCTAGCACCTGCTTTCTGTGGTTTGCCTTTTCTATCACGCAAGATCAAGTGAGGTATCGTTCTAATGTCTGGTAAGCCTTGTGTGCCACTGTCGAGACTGGATGTAACCCAATGCCAACAAAACTGCTGGAAACATGACCTTGCTTTTGTATGGTGTTTTGAACTTGAAAATAGGCCTCTTTCTTTTTGTTGTTTTTGTGTTTTTCTTCCTTCACCACACACGCTGGCATGGCTTGTGAGCTGTTCTCTGTAAAATGAGTTCCTTTTCTCTAATGACAGCAGACCTGCTCTGACAGGAAACACGGTTTTGACATATAATGCTAAATCTTCCTTATGTTCTTTGCCAAATTATCTTTTCAAATTATTTATTTAAGAAAAAAAAAAAGGTTAGTGGGGATTGTGCCCCTGGAGGGTGCAAAAAATACAAGGCTTGAAGTCTTACAGTGGAAATACTTACGGCAGCTCCTCCCTGTGCATTTGGGAACTCAGGGCTGCGTGCAGTGGGAAGTGTTCTCTCGCCCACCCCAGTTGCTCTCTTCCTGCAGCTGAGATCCGAGCCTGTTCTCTGCTGTGATGTATCCGCAGTCTCTGATTTGGCTGACTGCTTCCACAATGCCAACATGCACCTCCCAAATGCTACTGCCAACCAAAACCTTCAGGTGCTTACAGTGATTGTCCAGATAAATCTTTTAAAAATGTGACAATACCTATGCCTGTACTTCAAACCTATCTTGTGCACAGTCCCAGATTGGTTCTGTATGAATATTTTTGAAATGCCCTGGTTTTGTGTGAGAAAGATGTATGGGTACCTCCCAGCCAGCCTTCTTGGAGAGAGCTGGGAAGGGGTCTCTGGTATGTGGGGCTTGGGTTAAGTGAGGAAGCAGAGTGGAAGAGGGGTGCTGGGAGTGCAGCTGCAGAGGCTTTTGGGGTGTGGGTTGAAGCATGAAGCGTGTGGAACAGGACTGCAGGACACAGCTTCCTCCTGTCAGCACGCCCTGGACTCTTCTCGCAGCAAGGTGCTGTCTGTAGCTGTACAAACCCTGTGGCACTTTTGACAGATGTCAGGTGTGGTTTGGGCTCAGTCATTGTAGCTAAGAGCAATTACAGCTGAATGGATGCTCCTTGTATGCTGTACCCAAACCATTCAAACCTCATATTCAAACCATTCTGTAGCCCTGTTGCAAACAACAGGGAGGCCCATACGCTGTCCACTCCAGAAGCAGTGGCACATCAGCAAGAAGGGAAGTAGTGTTGTTTCTTTTCTTAAATTTTATTTCTTTCTTATGAGACCGTCTGCCCTAACAGGAGATTAAAGATGCCGTGGCAATGCAAGTCCTCCTGCTCATTACTCGTGCTCTGTTTCAGATAGTTTAGCTCAGTGCATTGTTTTTTATCTACTATGAACTCAAGTTTCTCTTGAAAAAGGCAATGATCCAGAGAAAGAGGAAGGATTTTGATTTCTCCATAGTCTTTTATCATGATTTATATTTGCTGCCTTTAATGCTCTTTATGTTTGAGAATAGAACAAGTAATGCCCTGCAGTGCAAACCAGTCAAATAGAGGAAGGGCAAAGTAGATTAGGGCATTTCTAACAGGCTTAGAAATCTTTTTTCTGTAGGTCATTAGCTGGAATCCACCCTGGGGAATCTAAGGTGGTGAGTGTTTACCTGTCAGGAAGGGAGAAGTGAGATCAGATACTGAGCAAGGAAGTCAGGGAATGGTGTGTGTGGGAAATGATAAATAGGGGAGGGCAACAGGTGATGGAGGATGTGACATAAAGCAGGAGGGTCCTTCTTTCATTTCCCCATCTGTCGCTAGGTAGCTCACGCTGTTTAGATTCATTTCAGATCAGTTCCTAAGTTGCTTATTCCTCCTTGTATCGCCTGTGGTCTGCTTGAAACATGCTGATGTTCTGGCTACAAAACTTAAAAAAAACTGAGCATCCTTCTGGTGTGTGCCAAGTGTCCCTGTGAATGAGGACTGGAACAGGCACTTGTGGTGACCTTAACCTATGCCTGAGAGAACTGGACATTCATAAGTTCATGGGCTGTGATGGGATGTGCACACAACTGCTGAGGGAGCTGGCAGGTGTGATTGCAAGGTCACTCACAATAACGAAGAGCAAAGCAAATGTCAACCCCTAAGTTCAAAAAGGGACTGAAGAAGGACTGAAGAGGACCTGGGGAACTACAGGCTGGTCAACCTCACCTCAGTCCCTGGGAAGGAGATGAAAATCATCATGAGTAGGTAGCATGGATTCAACAAGAGGAAGTCATGCTTGACCAAACTGATAAACTAGTACAATGAAATCCTCAGCCTGAGGGATGAGCAGGGAGCAGTGGATATTGTCTTCCTTGCCTTCAGTAAGGCCTTTACACTGTCCCCTGTAAGATCCTCATAGAAAAGTTGTTGAAGTGTGGGCTGGATGAGCAGATAGCGAGGTGGATCAAAAACTGGCTGAATGACTAGGCCCGGGGGTAGTGGTCAGCAGTGCTAAATCTAGTTGGAGGCCAGTACTGAGTGAAGTAACCCAGGGGTCAATGCTAGGTCCAGTCCTGCTTAACATCTTCATTTACAATCTGGATGATGTGGTAGAGTGCACCCTCAGTAACTTTGGGGTAGGTTTGCAGATGACATGAAACTGGGGGGAGTGGCTGACTCACCAGGGGCCATGCAGCCATCCAGAGGGACCTCAACAGGCTGGAGAGGTGGGCTGAGAGAAATCTCATTCAGTTCAACAAGGAGAAGTGCAGAGCAATGCAGGAACAACCCTGGGCACCAGTATATGCTGGGGGCCACCCAGCTGGGAAGTAGTTTGGCAGAGAAGGACCTGGAGATCCTGGTGGATGCCAAGTGGAACATGAGCCAGCAATGTGCCCTTGCTGCTAAGAAGGCTGATGACATTCCTGGCTACATTAGGCAAAATATCACCAGCAGTCAAGAGAGGTGATCCTTCCCCTCTGCTCAGTGTTGTTGTGGCTGCACCTGGAGTACTGTGTCCAGTTCTGGGCTCCCCAGTACAAGAGGGACATGGAGCTACTGCGAAAAGTCCAATGGAGAGCAATCAGGATGATCAAGGGACTGGAGCACCTATCTTATGAAGAGAAGCTGACTGTTCAGCCTAGAGAAGAGAAGCCCTGGGGGGTGGATCTTAAAGTATATCTATTTCTGTCTGTATCTGCCTGCAGGGAGGGTGCAAAGAGGTTGGAGGCAGGTTATTTTCAGTGGTTCCCAGTGCCAGGACAAGAGCCACTGGCACGAGGTGGAGCATAGGAGCTGCCCTCAGCACCAGGCAGCCCTCCTGTGCTCTGTGGTGATGGAAGCACTGGCACAGGCTGCCCAGAGGCTGTGGAGCCTCCTCCTTGGAGATGTTCAACATCCACCTGGACACGGCTCTGGGCAGCCTGCTCTGGGTGCCCCTGCACCAGCCTCCAGAGGTCCCTGCCAGCCTCACCCCACCTGTGATAGCTATAAAGCACAGGTTGCTCAGCATCAATCAGTTCTGGCCTGAACCCATTTCTTCACTCACACTGTTGAACTGCAAACTTGCTGCTTCGGATTTTATTGCAACTAGCAATGACCAATCAAGAATTGACCTCCTTTTCTTTTATTTGTTAAAGTAAGTCCAAGTTAAATACATCTACATACTCGGGGGAATTGTTTCCTTTGCAAGATCTTAGTACTATTTATCCAGTCTCACCATTTCTGGTCACTGACAATGAGCAATCACTCTGAAAAGTATTGCCACGTGTTATGCAGCAGTACAGTTTAACCTGTCTCTGGCCCACAGAGGAGCATGTTTATAATAGTGTGACTAAAGTCGTCATTTAGTGTTAAGGCTAATGATGTTAGGCTGTTTTAGTAGGCATGGGGAGTTTCCAATGAGCCGTGCTTTATTTCAAAGGCAGACCTTAAAACATGTTGTCAAAATACAAGCAACTTCCCCCTTTTTGGTCTCTGCTCATTTTAACCTTCCAAATAATTTAGTTTGTGTTCAACTATTGCAACTCCCTCAGTGTAAATGGAGAAATTTGGGGTACAAATTACAAATAAATCCAGTATTAGGCTTTACCCCCATTCAGCAGCAAGTCAGGGCTGAGTTTCCTGGCTTTTAGAGCTTTGGTCCCAGACATTTTCTGGCAAAGCAGGTATTCTTGAGGGCAGAGAATGTCTGTTTCTTATGTGAGTACATGCTCAGCATAATAGATAGCCAGCATCTACTTGTGACCTTTGAGGAACAGCCACAGTACAAGGCAATAACAGCATCACCTTCTGAAATCCCAGAGAAGCACCCTGAAGATTTCCCCTCTAAGCTTTCAGCAATCAGGACTCTAGAAATGTCTTAAACCAGGGGCTGCTTTGTATTTAATAGTACCTGGCAGACATCTCTCTCTGTTAATTTGTCTAATCCCTTTTCAAATCCACTTATAGTTCTGGATTTCACAACATCCTGTGATAGCAAATACCACGATTTGTGTTATGTGAAGAATTTTATTTTTTCTCTACGTTTTGCTACCTGATAATTTCACTGAGTGCCTCCAATTCTGTGTATAATGGTGCAATGCATTAATTCCCTGCCTACCTTCTTAATACCTTTCATGCTTTTTTTTTTTCTTTTTTCTCCCCAGTATGATGAGTTACAGTCTGGTTCCTCACTGAAAGAAAAACTTTTCTGTGCCTATGGTCAGGCTTTCCATGCTTCCTTATAACATTTCTATGTACTCTGTGCTCTAAAAGAGAGACTAGAAGTATTCAACATCCTGGTGCATTTTCAATGTATCTAGTAACATAGCTGTGTGTGTGTTTGTTTTTTCATTCTGTTGTTCTCTCAACTTTTTTCCTAGCAGTTTCTAAAAACCCATCTGGGCATTTCTGACAGCAGCTGAACGCTGAGGTGACCTTTTCTAATTATTCCAAGTGACTCTAAGATTTCTCTCCTCAGTGGTGCTGAGCACTGTGTACCTATAACTATTTTTTTTTTTTTTTCCCCACGTGCAATAGTTGGCATTTACCACTACAGAATTTCACCTGAGTTCATGACATCCTTCTGCAGCTCCTCACAGCTGTCTCCAGTTTTGACTGTTCTGAGCGGTGCTGCTTCGTCACCTCACTTGTCCTGCTTTCCCACATTGGTCATGCTGATTGAAGATTTCATTAAATCTGTGGGATGTGACTTCTTTAACAGAAACTGTTGGATCCTTCCCCAGCATATCTTATTTATACGTTTCTACTGATTTTATTCATTATTGCTGTTTCTAGCAACTTATCTACTGCAGATGTCAGGTTTACTGATCTGTAGTTCCCTGAGTTTTTTATGGAGCTCTTGGAGGGGGGGAGAAAGGTCTAATCTTTTACCTTTTCTTCCTCAAGATACTGAGGTAGAAGTTGGGACTTGGTTACAGGCCTCCATCAATAACTCAGTAATATCTTTGCTTTAGAGCCGTTGGACATGTAACTTCTAATCCCAGTGACACGTTACTGTTCATTTATTGATTTGTTCTAAATTCTCTTCAACTCACCTTTCGCTTCTCAAGCTCCTTTAATTATTTTACATGAGCTTGGCTGATGCAGCAGCTATAGTGGGTCCTCTAAAGGCCTAGAAAATGAGAGATTTTCCCCAATAAACTGTGAATGTTTTAGACTGTTTCTGGACAACTATGCTTTAAGAGTAGCGATTACTGCAAGTACTTTACCCTCAGCAAAGTCTCCTGCTAGCCTCTCTATATTTCTGGGGGAATTTCGTAACCTCACATTCTGCTTGTGCTTTTCAGGAGCAATTACATGCATCACAAAGAGCTGTTTTGTCTGTTATCTAAACACTTCATCTCAGGCTAGAACATAGTCTCTTGATTTTTTTGCTTACGTTTTTCATCACGTTGAATATTGTTCTGTATTTTAATGCTTGTGTCTTTTTCTGACGCTGCTGGAGAAAACAGTCTTTTGCTTTTAGCAAGCATATTTCCATTAGCTGATGACTATATCTTGTTTTGGAGTTTAATTCTGTTGCTTCTGTAGGCTGTCTTTACAGAATTATGAACTACCTCTCAGATAAATGACTGTGGCTTGGAATACAGCTCATTTAAATAAACAAGAGATCTGCACTGTTACATTTTCTGTATTTGTTTACATTGCCCTGATGTAAGATGGATCTCTCTCCAGATGAGCAAAGAGTATTTTTCTTCCCAACTAGTATTTTGCACTTTGCAAATTTAATGTCACATGATGAAAAATAAATTTTTGAAACAAACTCTCCATTCTTTTCAAATTGGCTTCTACAGTTATTTTCACTTCTAAGCAAATGCTAGTAGGATTTAAGTCAGCTGTGCACAATTTTCAGCATTGTCATCTTTATCTTCCCTCTTCATTTAGGGATTTTAAGGAAATTGCAGCTGGGTGATCCTCTTGCATATGGGCAGGACCTGATCATTCTGAATCTTGAAGGCACATCTTTTGGCAGTGCAACTGACTCAAGTAAACCATGTTTCTGAGCCTGGTGGATTCATGATCCATGTTTTTAAATTGTTTAAATATCTACTTGTAGCTTTACCTTACACCAGGCAAAGTTACTTTGTAACATATCCTTAAAAAAGTGATTAGTCATCCTGAATATTTTATGCCATGATTAATTTCTGTAGATTCCCCCTAAGTTTTACTTAATTTGATTGCTAATTAAGACATTCTTCACTGAGTAAAAAAAATCTGGAAAAATTAACATCTGGTGGGACAGTCTTGGACATACAGAAAAGATAGTCCTGTCTTGGACAAGATGAATAAGGTGGATGACAAGCTTTGCAGAAGCTTTTTTGTTTTGTTCTGGAAATTTTCAGTCTCAAATTAAGTGTTCACAGCCTGCAATGTCACAGCCCATGAAACTTACAGAGTAAGAGGATCTTGTCCAACAGGCAGTTAAGCCTCACTTAACTTTTCTGGTAACTAATAAAACTCTACATAAAGAAGTGAAAGACTTCTGTTTCTCTGTTCTCTTTCACTCAACATTTCTTATGTGTCTCTGGGCCAGGAAAAAATGTTTTGGTTGTTGAGTGAAGAGTTTTCCGTGAACGTTTTTGCAAACCCAAGTGGCAGAAAGGAAATGCTTCTGGCTTTGATGCAGCGATACAAGTAAGAAAATAAATCTCCAGCTGGTAGGAGGACTTCCCTGCCTACAAGATCAAGTTTGAACTTGCTGAGGCCTCCATGAAACATCTTCATAGATTGAGGACAGGCCCCCTTTTACCTGCAATTCCTCTCTGTAATCTCAGTGCTTACATATTGAGCTCCTGACAAGTGCTCAAGCATCACATTTGTGCTTTGTTGGCCATAGGATTTCTCTGCCAGTAACTCTGAGACTTATTTAAGAGTAGGCAACTCTGCCTGTCTTCATACAGACAAAGAATGAAGAGGCATTCAAATTAGCAGATTTACACAGGAAAATCTGATGACAATGTTGATACTCATGCTTTCCTGGCTCTTGGTCCTGTAATCAGACCTGTTTGCAATTCTTTTTCTGTCCTGTAGTTGTGCTATCCTGGTGCAAAATGAGGCCAAGACATGAGTCTGAATCTTTGTGTCCCCAAACACAGGGAAGTAGCTTGTAGGTTCTCTCTTAAACATCTTCAATGTGATGCAGAGTGTGTACAGATCTACAGAGTAGCTTGAGTTTTCATTTTCTCTAGTATTTTTTAGTTGTGCTATTTTTTTTTTTTTTCTGGTCAATATCTGAACTGTTTGATGATTGCAGGTCTGGGGAAGGGCTGGAAGAAGCGAACAGAAGGTTGGTACAAACCAGTGACAGTGACTGCAATGAGAAGGAGAAAAAGTCTGATGATAACTCTTCGACTGGGCAGCCTTTGAGGAAAAAGAGATGAAATCACTTTGGCTAAAATGGATGTCTGCAGCTTCATTAAATCTCTCACAAAGAAAAGAAAAAAACCCTTGCCTGATAGCTTTCACAAAGACAGGAGCAGCTAGAATGCCAACAGAAAGCTCACTTCAGTCAGACTTCACTGGTATTTCAGTGCAGAAACCCCACTTTCTTCCTTGTGTTGAAAGAATCAAGAGCAACACACAGTCTCAGAGCTACAATTCTTTTCTAGTATTTTATTTTTTTTTCCTTTAACAGCTTAAACACAGACATGAGGCAAATGCTGGATTTGAAAATGCAGCTTTCAGTGAGCAATGAATCTGGCATCCACGCACTGCATTGTGCTGCCAGTCCTTTTTTATATTACCAACTCGTGTGCTTCCTACCGCCTTATGAGCTGGGGCTGCCTGTGCCATGATGTAGCTATTATGACAGCGATATCGCCAGTTGCCTAAACCATCCCATCCCTTTAGATTTGGAGTTCTAAGAAACAGCAGATTGGGAAAAATCAAGTAAATGTCAACTCTCTGGACTTAAAATTAGACCTTTCCTCAAAGCATCTCAGTGAACGTTGCGCACCCAGGCCAATATTCCTGGGAATTACAGAATTAGATGTTCTCATCTCTTATGTATGAAGCATCACGCAGTTGAGCAGCTTGCCTGGGAGCATACCTGAAATGTGTTCCCTCCAAGAACAGATCCACCTCTCCTTATTCCCACACTTTTTTAGCCTTTAGCCAAGTGGCTGGTCTTGTCCTGCAGTGCTCTGAGCTGCAGCCTGATTTGTCAACATCAGGAGGAAAAGACCAGCAAAATAACTCTCAGGTGCAGTGTTGCAGGACAGCTTTTTGGGGGAAAGCAGCTGCCTTTGATAGCTGTGAGGCTTCAGATTAGGAGCTCGGGACCTCTGGAAATCAGAATCTCTGCTAATATAACATCCTGTGCTGAGATACAGATTGTGCTGGCCTGGGATCCCCACCTCAGCTGTGGAATGATTCACATGTGCTATCATCTGTCTGCTCTAACAGTGATAAACGCTCTAACAGGGAGAAAGAAAAATACATTTACTGCATGTCCTTTGCCGTTGCCTTTCTGAACCTGGATGGCAGATCCCATTTTCCTGTTCCTCATAGACTCAGCTGCCTCAAGCTATCATCTCTTCCCCCTTATTTGCAGACTTTGTTCTTCCCTACCCTGCTGACTATCCACAATTACCTCTGACTGACCTGTCAGGTTTTTGTTTTCCCTTTTCCTTCCCTCATGGTTCTTCACCCTCTGTCTTTATCTATGTACAATTTTCATGTCTCCTCCTTCCCTTGGTTTTATATCTTTTCACCTCTTGTGTGAGCTATGAACCTCTTCAATCCTCCCTGCCTTCACCCTGGGTATCTCCCCTTATATCCTGCGCCTTCAAGTTGTCTGCTGAGGGGGGCTGAACTGTGGTGAGGGGGCTTTCCTTATGTAACCTCCCAGTTACTCAGATGCCTTCCAGGGTCTGTGTGTGTGTCCCCCTGGGAGAGCTGAGGATGTACGTGGAGCAGGGGGAGGTCTCTATGAGCAGAGAGGCAGAGGTCAGCACTCGTGTAGTAACCGAGTGATGCAAACGCTGTAAATTGGGAGAACGCCCACTAAACCCTCACTGAACTGTTTTGTGCTCACATACTTTCAGCGTGCATCTGCTGAAAGTGGGTTGCATAGAGTAGTTTGCAAAATGCTTTCAATAAGTGAGCTGGTATAATTAGCAAATAAACTTTTCCACCAACTTTCCAATAACCCACTTCATTTCCCTGCAGTGTTTTCTGGGGTCAGTTGCGAAAGCAGTTGTTTCACTTGAACCAGCTCCTGTTAAGCTCTTTTCTCTGACTCATAATAAGGTCTGCCGATACAAGCTCACATGCTCTGGTTTTACCTTTTCCTTCATCTTCTGACTGGTCTCTGCTATTCTCTTTTTTTCAGTACAGGCTATTTGCTTGGGTGTTACTGGCAGGGCTGAGTGAAGACACCTGAGTTAGCCTGTTAGCTCAAGTAGTGAAAGTACAATGTTGCCTTTCCTGGACTAAGCAATTCTCATTATTTTTATTTATTTATTTATTTATTTTTTTAGTGCCTGAGCCTGATCGCTAAGAGCTATATCAGCTATTTATCTGTGCAGAACTGCTGTACCCCAGTCTTGATTTCATACCCATCTGTGTGGCATCCCAACATCTGGCTTCATCTTCCTTCAAAAATCCTCTGATACTTCACTTCAAAGACCCATGTAAGTGACAACTTCAGTGACAGGTAAAATCATTAACCTACTGATAAAGTAACTTAAAAACACAATAAAACAACACAAAACACCATTTTTTATATGCTGGGAACAGGCCCTGAATCAGAATAACCATTTGCTGATTTTCTTGTAATTCTCCATTGTCCATTCTTGTATCATCTAATCCACATCATGGCTGAATCCATGCTTATGTCTATGTATTTTTGTGTATTATTAATATGCATGGGAGTCCTGGTAATACAACATGTACATGTATTGGAGAATAAATGCATGTGGATATTGCCTTCCAATTGAGCTACGTCCAGAGAGAGAGACTGGGAAGCAGATCTTCTGCTCCCCCAGCTAGTGTGTATATGCAAAGTACTGGACTGAAGGAGCATCTATATTATTGCTTGCTCAAAGCAGCAGAGACTCTGTCATACATAATACAGAGACATCATTACTAATATAAAACACTGCTGGGGAGAAGGGACACATGGGCGGGCCAAGATGGCAGATGGCTTTTAGTGGCATGCTGCTTTCAGTTCTTCTACCTTTGTAATTTGTGCAATTTAAAGCCTTTGGTTACTGTTTTTAGTCTGCTGTCCATTGGCCCTACTGGGAGCTTTTGTTGTTGTGCAAGAATGCAGTGTATTTTTAGTGAGGGCCACAGCCAATAGTATGTGCTGTGTTCTCCTGGCGACTGGTGTTACAAAGGCAGGCTAGTCAAGAATAGCTTTTACGATCAGCTGGTTTGCTGAAGAATTGATGAAAATAGCAGTTGTCTTGGCCATATAACCTCTGCTCTGCTGTACTGCAGGATTTTGCAGTTGCTCTGCAAGGCTCTAGTACTGAGGTAGAAAGCTCTTTGGCAGTGAAAGAGGGAGGCTGGAAATAAAATATACCTCAGAAAGAGGCAGTTTCTAAGTGGGGATAGGGACATACGAGAGTATCTTCCTTGATTTGTGTAGTGGTGGAAAAACTCTTAGTGGGGGTAAGGAAAGTGAAGGAGCCAAGTGGCCCTTCCTGTGCTCCAGGAACGGTGTTCAGGAAATTTGAGGTTGCTTCCGGCCTTGTTGTGTGGGCCAAAGTCACTCAGGTTCCTTTACCCTCAGCTTCCCATCTGTAAAATGAAAGTAACGCTTTGCCATTTGGAAAGGCATTAAGTCATTCCCTATTCCTTCATCCTCTGGGAACTCGCTCTCTGAGATCCATTGATAGATGACGCTGGTGTTGGTATAGTTGGTGCCAATGATGGTTCCACTGGGCATGACTGGACTGTGCATAGCTGTGGAAAGTTTGTCCTTTTTGCGCAGATTGCACAGGGACAGCCATGGTCATAAATCCTGCCTTTCAGATCGGTGTCTGCGGGCAGATGCAGTGAGGGAGGCTGACTTATTTTCTATTCCCAAATTCTTTTTCGGCTCACTTCAGAACTATAAAATTTAGCACCTACTACATCTTATAAGGAGAGGGCTCTTCACTTCTAGCTGCTACAATAAATTTATTTTTTTAGATGGCTGAACTACTTTGTTGCAGCTTGGCCTGTAAGTGGAAGCACAGAAGTACTGTTAAGCATCCCATTGCAGATAGGAGAACAGGAATGGTGAAAATCTTGTCAGGCACCCTTCCACCTGTCAATAGCTACCTGCTTTAATTTCTAGACTGAAGAAACAGAAAGAAGAAACCCACCTTGTGAGAGCTTCTGTGGAGGCTTCTGAACTGGAAAGAAGTCAAAGATGCAAAGGCTGAAATTTTCTCTCTCTGTGCTTTTCCTCCTATGTACATCCTTTCCACGTTTTCTGATGCTTTACTTCCATCTCTGATTTGATGGGTTTGTGTGAAGCCTTCCCTAATTAGAACAGGTTAAAACAGCTCAGCTGAGCACAAGCTTAACTGTATTGCAGAGTTGTTTTTAACTTTATGCAGCATGCTTTGCCTGGCAGTTTTAATAGAATGCCAAATCTGCATACGTATAAATGTATATGCATTTGTTGCAAAGTGTTGGCCTTCTTATACTGAAAAGCCAATGCACAAGCAATCAATATTGCCAAGGAGTTTTGTCGCATTTCTGTAATAGCAAGAACTGTGGTTCAGACTCACAGTTCAGAGATGCATTTTTGGAATACCTCTGCATATGTATTTTAGTGCACTTGAGCTCACTAGAGTGTTCAGCCTGGGTTCTAAGTACCAGATGAATCCCTGAGATGACCTGAGGAATTTCTTAGGCATGTTTTGAATTCTTTAGCTTCTTGCTTCCTATATTTTTATCCATTTCCCTCTGCTCTGAACATACATCAAATGGATTTTTTTTTAATTGGAATGTGAGTGAACATGAAACATGAATGTAGTAACCTATTTTCAACTCTATTTTCAGGAGTTGTTTTCTTTCGAGTTCACAATGCATACAGTAGCTATAAAAAGACATTATATTTTCAAGGTCTGTCATATTATTAACAATGTGTGAACATAAAACCTCTCTGATGTTTTCTGATAAACAGTCAGACCCAGTAGCACAGCTGAACAACAGGCTAGGTACATCAGGTGCATAACCAGCTTCAGGTGGAGTAAAGAAGCCAAGGGTATAGGAATACGCTCTTTCTAGAGGACAAGGGTGTGCTTAGATCTCTGCAGTTTCAAATGCTGGCGTATGTGGGTTAACACAAACATTTCTGGTATGTTGTGGCCTAGCAATGCTACCTTCCAGGCAGTCAGTCATCTAAGCAAAATTTCCACATGGGTGGCTGCTGAAAAACACAATGCCCCTTACCCTAGGGTGAATCCTAGTTTTGTTGAAGTCAATGACAAAACTGTCTTTGACTTCAGTAGGGTCAGGACTGGTAAAGTCTGACTTCCATTTGAGCTCAGGGTTGGAGATATCTTGCAGGAAAATGAATCTGACTTTCACTCAACGGATGTGCAGATCTTTCACCTTTATACCCAAAGAGAGCTTACCCTCTTCGGGACTGAGATGTCCCTATAGAAGAAATTACTGCCCTCCTTCTCAGAGGTTACTGCTTCTGACTCCTTAAGTTGTTTTAAGGGTAAATTAGCCAGCTTAGTTTATACAGCTGGAAACTGTGGTTTCAGCTGGGTTATTTGACCTGGAGTGAATTAGGGAGTGCTCACACAAGCTGCGTAGCCTGCAGAACAAAGTAAAGTGAAAACCAGGAAGAAGGTGCAGGGTTGCTGTAAGTGTTAAACTCTTGGTCAGGAAAATAATATATATGTATATGCCCATGGTTTAGGTAATCAGAAGAGTGCCACCACTTCATTGCTCCTGTATGTGGTGAACTTTGATCTCTAGGTCTTATATTCATGATGGAAAAGCTTTTCCTTATGGTCCTTTCCAGTTGGCCGCCCAGTGATATCTTCTCGCACTGTGGCCTGTGCAACACAAAAGCTGTGTTGCAACAACCACATGAGACCAGCTTAACTGTAGCTTCTGTTTTCTGCTTGTCTTCAGTCATGCTCCAGAAGGACACTTGAAACGGCAACCTGAGAGGAGGCTTTCTCCATTTACACTTAAGAGCCACCCTCAGGCCTAGTGGGTGCTCACAGAAAAAGGGTGTGCTTACATGCACACAATGGAAACAGAAACAGCACTTAAAATGAGGTGTTTTCCACATGTGAGTGCATGGCCCCGGTGGGCATAGCTGGGTTTGGGTGCTGCTGGATGCTGTGGTGCATGTAACCGAACTGTTGGGTTGGTCTCTGGTGTCTGCCCTTTTAGTGTCCCTGCTGTATTTTGGTTTTCTATAAAATGGATGCTGCTGGGATAAATCATTGGAGGATGGCACAAACCAGATGAAACTGAAACAAATAGTAAATACACGTTGCCAAAACAAAAGTGCTCCTTCAGCAGTGATCAGAGCCTTAATTTATTTCACGAGAAAATGACTTTCTCATTTGCGCAGTATACTCTCTGTTTCCTCTATGTGCAAGGGGCTGACAAAGCCTAATAAATCTAAGCTTATTTACAAAGAGAATTCTGTGAACACTTATGTATCTTACAGTTTAACTTTCAAAATTATTTGAGAACTCCATAATTCAGACTGTGCCACTTTGGTGCCAGCATTTCTTTTGCATCTTGTTTATTTGTTTGCAAGAAGGTTCTTCTGGCATTTTTTGAATAATAAGTTGGCAAACAATATTTTTTTTTCTCTCAACTTCAAAGCAAACACAACAATATTCAACAGCTGGATCCTTGTGGGAAGCCTGCTGACACCTTATTTAGTGTCTGACTTTAAATTATGTTAAGAAATGAGAAGAAGAGTGAACTTGTTCAAAGTACTTTGTGCCATTCAAATTCTGACTGTGACGTCCTATATTCTTCTAGAGCAATAAAAATATGGTCCTTGGTTAATGCAAGGTGGCTGGGATCTTAGGGACAGGATGGTAGTATGTGTGCTATAGCCCTCCAGTGCCAAATCATGTGAGGTTTCTGACCCCTGCATACCTGGGGAGGTTGTAGGGTTTGGGTGGAGCAGGGTGCTGAGGCCAGGAGACTGTGGAGAGGGCAGAAGTGATGGTATGTTTGTTTTTCTTGCGGCTTTTGTGCTGAGTATGTATAGATCTACAGGCTAATCTCCAGCACAAACAACCCAAACAGCAAATTCACGAGGGGTGTTTGGGACTCTTCTGTGGGGGTTTTCAAGTCCAAGTTGAACAGCTACCCATCAGAGGAGGTCTAGGTGTAGTTGATCCTGCCTGGCAGCAAGGAGCTGGGCCAGCAGATCTCTCGAGGTTCTTTTTGGCCGTAAACTTCTATAATTTTATTATTATAATGATGAAATTCTGGGCAAGAATAACTGAAAGGGAGACAAGAAATTGTATTAGCTGGGCAACAACAGAAAAGGGAAATGCTTCTCATTTTTCCTTCTCCTATTAGGTGATCACTCTTAAAATGGACAGTTTTCCTAATACTTGTCATCCTTTCCCTTAAGGTTTCCTCTGTCATGTATGGATGTTGGGTCAAAAGACTCTTGCAAATCAGTGAGTTACAGCTGGCTTCACTGAGGAGTCAGCTTCTCAGCCTCAGGAAATTCAGGGGGCTATTGGGTTGCTTGTTACGCTCGTGCAACTGTGATCAAAGTGCATCAGAGGGTTGGGCAGCACATCCTTGAGGTGATCAACTTTTGAGCTGATATGTGGTAGGTACTGTACTAGCTTGCTGCATGCTTCTGGCAGAGAGTTTTATTCCCGTTCCTTTCCTGCCCTGTTCTGGCTTTGGCTGTCAGGTGCTGGTTAAGGTGTTGAAGGTGTTGGGTAGAGATGCGTTGTGTCTCGATCCTGCCTGTCTGTTGGCACAGAGGGGATGGACTTGAAGGCTGCAATGCGTTGTTGCTGATGTGGGGCCGAACTTTGCCTGGGGTGCACTCTTAAACTCTCAAGGTACAGCTGGCACAAGGCCCACAAGCATCTCACCCAACTCACTAACTGCTGGCCCTGGGGGTGAATGCTTCATATGGAAGGGAAAAACAACTAATAGAAGGAGGTGGTTCCACCCCCATGTGAATGCAAGGTCAGCCTGATCCATTATCTATTTCTGTCTGAGGTAAACAAAATCACTTCTTACCGAATGGCAGCATCCATATGGGTAATCAATAGGGGGACCTCTGTGGCTTGTTCCTTTGATGGCTGTAATAGTGTCTTCTCTTTTCTCTCCTTTGATATCTTTATCAGAATAATTCATTCTGACAATGTTTTTAAGTTAGTGAGAACAACCAAGGGATAAATAGTTCAGTCACCTTGGCCTCTTTCTTTTCCTAGTATTAAAAGTGAAGCTAGCTGTTATTATGATATAGTATTTTACTCATTGACTTTCTTTTGAAGGTTCATAATGTGGAAGCTGTTTTTTAAAAAAAATCAATTTGCATAAATGCTTTTTAATAACAAAAATGTGTTTACTCTTCCTTGACTGATTAATAATTTTCTACATAGCAATTATATATAAAAACTTGAGTGCATGTGTAGATATATACATATATATTCACACAGACTCATATATATGCACAAAACTTGTCTCCTGTAGCTGGAAACAGTTCAACTGAGAGAAATAATGTGCCCACCAAAACAATTGTAATTTTTCAACAAGATCCCAGTGTTTTCTTTGTAAAAAAAACTAGGATTGGAAAAACATGAGGTTTTCCTGCCAGATTCCATTCATTTTCAGCAGGAACAATCTGCTCCTCTCAGCTGAACGTTTTACAGCAAGAATGGCTGGAACTGAGGAACCAGCTCCTGTTTGGAAATAGTAATTGTTTTTAATGAAAATGCCTGCCTACCATTTGGAGCTAATACTAGAACCACGATTCCACTAGGACAAAGCATCAGCTGGACAAAAATATATAATGCAAAGAGGGCAAGATGTCACGTTACCAGGAAAGCAAAGGAGAAGCTCTTTTTTTTCCCCTGCTTTTTCTTTTTCTCTCCTTTTCTATTGGTTTCATCTGTGGTTCCCTAAGAGATACCAGATAATAAAAAGGGCAAGGGCCAAAAATCACCTGGTGGTGACTGGAGTCATGCCAAACCATTGTGTGTTTGAAAACAAAGCTGATGGTAAAGGAACAGTGTGTTAGACCTCCCTGATAGTTAGGGTTTGCTTGGAAAAAAATATAACCAGCTTGGCAGAAATAATCTGATGTACAAGGAGATAGATATGATTGAGAACCTGGAGTTCAGCGTTATGCAGCCCTGTCCCCTCACTGCAGAAACAAACGTCTTAAGACACAGTAAAGTTTTTTACACAGAGGTAGAGATTCAATAACTTCAGTAATATCTTTATAAAAGTCATGTTTGGGTGCAGGTCTTATGATTGGCTGCAGATTAGAAAACTGGAGAAGCAGAATATGTCTGGCTAAATTTAATTCCAGTAATTACAAGCAAAGTGACTCTCAGACGCAGAGTCTAAGGTGGTGCAAACCCATTAATGGAAATACCTGGCTTTTACATAGCATGCACTGCTTGTCAGTCTTAGCTTTCTACCCTATAATGTAATGGATTCTGGTGAGGCATTTCTAATGCATTGCATCTCTTCCCACTGCTTCAGTGCTTCCCACTGCTGTGAGTTACCATCATTGCATATGAAAGAGATCTCCCTATTCTCATTAGAAAGTTACAACAGTCCCCTTTATCTACACTTACTGTTTATAAGATTTTAAGCATTTACTGGTTTTGCTGGTTCAAGTTTGGCAGAGAACAATGGATTCCCATCTCTTTTACTTTGATTCCACTTTTCTAGAATTCACTTTATACCAAACTGTTAACAAGTTCAGAGTGTGGTCTATTAGCACTACGTGCATACTTATTTTCTATTATTGCTTTAGATGTTATTTAAAGTGGGAGGAGTATATTAGTTGAAAAGATGTGAAGTATACTATTAAAGCTGTGATAGTCTAAGAATATTAGAGGGGACTGAGAGATTGGTAGGGAGAGGTCTTTCCTTTATTAGATAAGCCGATATAATAGAAAATAACAGGCAAGGTTTCAGGCACATCGAACTTGCTATTTGACCAAATCAGTGAAAAGCACTCTCTAGAACTTGGGCTTTGATTCAGTCTATTAGGGAAAATAGACATTTAGATATCTTTAAAATGTCTAATACAATGATGACACTATTTATTTTCACAGCAGGTGCAGGATGGCTTTTGATATCAATGACCATTGGAAACAAAGACAACCAGAAGTGTGAACTCACTCTCACCCCAATAATTCCACTGTGATAACACAGGTTAATGCTGAAAATAATTCAGGTCACTGTGTGAATCTACCAGACCATAGCAGGTTCTTTACAGGCATTTCAATTTATCATGGTGTATTTTAAAAAGTCAGAAAAATGCCCCTTAATCTGTAGCTGGGACAGAAAGCTGTCCTATTGACAAATTTGAGTTTCACCTACAAACCCTCAACTCGTGTTCCTATATGTTCAGCATAGCTTGGAAAAGAAGAGAGGGGAAATAAAGGCTGTAGCCAGATTTGCAAATGCATGTATTTCATACTGCAAAGTACCAATCTGGTCTTGTGGAGGAACTGCATGGGCTTTTGGGGTGTTCCAGGGGCCACAGGATAAACAGCGTGGGTGGTTGCAACCCAGGCTGCAGCTGCGTGATGGAAGTGTGAATGGGGACATATACTAGAGTGTTAGAAACACATTCTAGGTTGCCCTGTTTGTTTAGCAGTCAAACATCTTTAGCCATTGCAATTAAAATCTGTTGGCAAAGTAGTAGTTATTACCTTTTTTAAAAACAAACAAACAAAAAACAAACAGAAAACAACCAAACAACTACAAAGAAAGAAAGA
This sequence comes from Anas platyrhynchos, assembly GCF_047663525.1. Taxonomy (NCBI): domain Eukaryota; kingdom Metazoa; phylum Chordata; class Aves; order Anseriformes; family Anatidae; genus Anas; species Anas platyrhynchos. The sequence continues at coordinate 20,654,152 of NC_092589.1, forward strand.
AAAAAAGCAACCCTGCTGTTTGGTAATAAACTCTTACTGATCCTAGGAGGGAAATTCTGAATTTAGTGAGACAAACTGATGCCTTGGCACTGTACTAATGAGCCAGCTCTTCTGAAGAATCATCTCTTCGCTTTCATTCTTGCTCACAACACAAAGGAGAGTTGTGGGGGTAACTATAAGTACACCAAAGTATTTGTAACTGAATATTCATAGGGACTTACGGAGCAAACGTCATTACAATTTGGTCCTTACATTTCCTTATGATCCTGACCCATTGATTGAGAATCCAGACTTTGCAGTTTAAGCCTGTATCTACAGAAAGCTGCTCCCAGGAATCTTTAGGTGAAGCTACTGATGGGCCAGACGTACTGTCTAGGCAGGAAGGGCTTAGACGAGCAACATGCTGTCTTGGAGAGAGCTGCTATGCCTTGGATTCAGAAGGAAGACTTTTCAGCCAAGATTGCATCTTCAGCCCTGCACAAATGTCAGCCAGTGAATTTTTGCTGTAAAACCTGGATCCTGTGTTCAAGTGGGATCTGGCATTACGGAATGCACATTTTGGTTCAGGTACTTGAGGTAGTTCCCTGAGTTTGAATACAGAATACGCCAAGACTGCAAACGTACAGGTCATCTTGTCGGCAATCAGTAGCTAATTTCTGGTTTGCTGAACTGTTCATCTGAAAATAAGTTGTTTTGTGGATAATACCCACCATTCAAGAAGGATAAAGAACATGAAATACAGCTTTTCTAACATTTTCCTTTATTTTTGGTTAATAAATCCCAGTTTATTAGTCATTTCCTGTTTTGCTCTAGAAAAAGCAAAAAAGAATCTATTAAAAGCCTCTCCATTAACTTCTAAATGGGAATTAGAAAAGATGATAAACTGCAATTGCTTCTTTGAGTTGGAGGGATTAGATCTGACACTATTTTCTTGTTTGTGTGGCTTGCTGGAAATGAGTATTTCTCCACTGAGTGCTTAGAGATCTGCCATAGCTGAGCATGTTCAGATCCATTAATAATAATAGCGTTGAGTATGGAGCAGTTTTATGTTAAATGGAGTAATCTTATGTTTCAAAAGCTTGTAGTAGATTTTGAGGGAAATAATGGTGCAAAATGACAAGGCTTTATGCATAATTTTCATGCATGTTCTTTGAGTTGTATTTGCCTCTGACATTCTGACATGGGTTTTTTAGCATTTACTGCTCTATTGGCCGGGTCTGATTTGATTCTTCTGTTCCACGAGCCCTCTGCAAGATTCATGTAGAAGAGCTTTAATTAGGGTAGCTTAAGAAGACTTTTCAGGTCCCAGCTGTTTCTGAAACAGAACAGAATAAGGTAGCGTCTTCATGCCCCATTCTGTGCTAGCCTAGAAGTGGAAGAATATGGATAATATAGGTCACAATCTTTTAGTCAGGGTCTTGTTGCCATGCTGTACCTGGATGAATCACAAGTGCAAAAAGGATTTTGGTGCTGATGTGATTTTCCAAAGCTGAAGTCAAGCAGGCAGCGGCTTCATGAGCAATATTGTGTGATAGAGTGTTGTAGGATATAGTACTGTAGGCAAGTTTTCTCCTGCTAGACACGGGGCTGCTCCCCACTGGAGTTGAGGTTTTGACCACAAGCTGACTCCACCCTGGGGAGAGACTTGAGTGCATTGCATCTTCCGAAGTGCCCTGGTTTCCACGCGGAGAGAAGCAGTGTGCATAGCTTGTGCGGGTGTGCACCTCTAACCCTCCCACCAACCTCACTGGGACCAAAGCTTTTCCATTCCTCAGCAGATACATGACATTGTAGCCCTGAAGAGAGGCAGTATCTGCTCCATGTGTGAATACAGCTCTCTGGTTTTGGTAATAAAGTGCCTCTGTGGGCTGTGCATATAAAGGGCTTTCAAAAATAGATTGGCTTAGCTAAAATACTACTTTCTCTGTTCTTTCCTTTCTTCTCTGCTCTTTCCCTTCCCTCTGTAGCTCAGTCTGTGCTGTCTGTATTGTCTTGCACAGTGTGCTCTCCAGACATTATGCTAGCAGGTGTATTTCTATCTTGGGCAATGACAGAGTGTTTCAGTGATTAGTTTTCCATTGTAACAGTGGGGCCCAACTCTAGGCTTAGAGTTTATGCAGACTTCCTCCACCTCCTGTCTGCAGCACTGTCCTGAAGCTCACTGTTGTCTTGAGTATTCTGAGGTCAATAAAGGTCCACTTATTTTCTCTTTCTTCTCTGACGGTAGAATTTATTCTGTCTCTAGTGACTTATCTTCCCTTGTTCATATCAGGCTGTGGTCTTATTTAAACAGAGTATTAGGAAGAGATGAAACAAATTAACACATTGAACTCATTCTTATCCAATGGTGCTGATGCACTGTGCCAAAATAGTTCCATGCTAGGTTGTTTAACTTGAAAGAAATGATATAGACTTTGTATGAGGTAGTTTGAGAAGAAAGTATGTGTGTGAACTTGAGAGCTGGAGATTGTCATTCTGAAAACATGAACTCTGAAGTATCAGCCCAAATCTTTGTAATTACCCATATGAATTGAGAGTTGTTAGATGTTATATATTGGAGAGTGCATATTGGCGACTATGCTTTCAGGTCTAGGCAGCTTAGTAGGATTTGTGGAAGGAGTAGCTTTCGTAGCACTTCAGAAATCAGGTACCAATATCATTAGTGTTGGCAGATATGACTCCTGCTTTGTCGTGTAGTTGTAATGCCTTTTGGCATTTTGCCTTTCTGTCTCTCTTAATGTTCCATAAGCACATGATTTGTGGTTTTCCATTATTCTTCTGTTTAAGCAGCTGAAAAAGCTGTCTTATTCTTATTGACATATCTATGTTTGGGGGTATGAGATCAGTTGTCCAGACTGTTTCAAGTGATAGGACTTTTAGTGCTTCAATCAATTCCTGAAAGGTCTTCTGTGTTACTTGAAGCTCTAAGAAATCTCAGCTGTGTATATACATATATATTTACTGAAGACTGACATTTCTTGTAGGAAAGCATTTTTAAGGAATTATTAATTAGTATTGTCATTTTCCTTTAATTTTTTTTTTTTTTTTAGATCTGAAATTTTCGTTTCAATTTAAGGTTACATTTTCATAGTTTTCATACCATTTTCTTTATTTCTCTTTTCTTATTTGATATTTTTTGATTTTCAAATGTAGTTAAGTGAGTAGTGCCAGGGATCATTTGATCTGTTTTTTCCACATTTCTAAATTTCTCAGTTTTTGAAATGTTTCAAATAGCAAAAGAAAAAATGGAACCAAGACTTTTAAAATTTGCAGGAAGTTGCGGAACGTTGGAGTTCACTGCTTTGAATGGCCTTCTGGAAGAGCCAGTTTCACCTCTCTTGATTATATATGGTCTTGGTGTGGGTGCATGAAGCTAGATTTTTAAGTTAAACAGTGTAAATCCTTCCCATACTGTTTCACATTTACGGTGAATTCATTTGTGGATCAAAGTTTATGGCCAAGCCCCTTAGCTAGCAAACTTTAAAAAAGTTTCTATAGAATAGCAGGTAAAAGAGAGGATATTGTGCTTTTAAAAATATGGTTGTGAAGTCTCAGACATCATGGGAAAACTAAAATAGAAAATCCTGGACGCAGTCTATTATGCCAGCATGAAATTATGAGAACATTTTCTCAGGTTAGAGTTGATATGGATATTTCCACATCTTTTCATTAGTCATTATGATGCCCTTCTCTAGGCTGCTTTTACCACTGAATTTGCTGCCTGTGGATGAAATCTTGGTTCATGCTAAGGGTTAGGATGATGATGCCCTTTGTTTTCCAAGTGGCTCTTTGTGGATGGCAGAAGAGAGTTTGTAGATTTGCCCTTTGCATTGCAACTAAGCCCTCCGATTGGCACTATCTCTGTATGCTTACCTCAATTGCTATGGGTCAAAATACACTTTTCAAGTTCACCTAACAAGAAATTCACAGATCCAAGAAACAATTTGGAGAGTTTAGACAAATATTCCATTAACTTTAGTGTTATGGTAAAGCAATATACTTAAATATAATTGCAAAATAGCTGGTTGAACGTGGAATTTACTCTTACTCAGCTGAGCAGACGAATAGGAGTATTGTCTTTCAAATCAGCTAAAACCACTGGAATACTCAGTGCCCTCATCACAACTGTCCTACTAAAGGGCACATATACATGGGCACTCTTTGCTGTACATTATATGTCCTGCAGCTTTTTTACCCCCACACTCTGAAGTCAGTCAACCCTTCTTTAAAGTATTTGGCCCTGGGCGAGTACGAAGTTGAGTGGCAGGTGAGGGGTTAATGGCATGCATGCAGCTGCTAATACTTAGCTTCTGAGGCAGTATGGTCTTCAGGGGCAATTCACCCAGCCATGGATAAATGCCTGACATGAGATGTGACATTTACCATTGAGCACAGCTAGGGCCATCGCACATATTCTTAGGGCTATCAAGAGCTCATGCCGGCCTTCTTCCCCTTGGCCTGCTGTATAGATTTTCATTAACCAGTTGGAGTCTCACTGTTTCTACTTATCCTACTGCTAGGCATCTATGTACCTACTGGTAAATCTCAGCTTCCTTGATTAACCGGAGAAGGCTGTTATTTCATGATTTACCAGTGGATATTGAGTAAGATATACCTGAAACATACTGTGAAATGTTTTTGAATTAAATTAGAAGGTGTAAAGAAATATTGACATTAAATAGTGAAATCGAGGCTCGAGGACAGGGTTGATAAGTGCACTGAGGTCTGATTTGGATTTATTTGTCCAAATCTCCAAATTCATTAGTTATAAGAGAAGTCTACCATACTGGTGGCAGAGTAAAGGTGGCCCCTGGTATGACTCCTGTGATGCTGGGCATGGGTGGCTTCCTTATCATCATTGTCGGCCAGATTGGCTCTGTGGAGCCGTGGATGACAGTCCATTTGTTTGCTTGTACGGGTTCCCTCCACTGCCACTGAGGGATCCTGGACCAAAAGCATCTTTAGGGCCATGCCTGTGATGTGTTTTTTAGGGCCAGGTCTGTGCTGTGGGTTGAGGTGGGCTACACTCAAGATCACCTTTGGTCTAGCTGGTTCGGATGAAAGGGCTGGGAAGTCCTGGGCTTCGTCTGCAGGTGCCATAACCATGGCAGTATTATTTGGTGTATGCTGAAGTCTGGACAGTATGTACAGCTGCCGTTATTTCACTGGGAGGAAGGCGAGGAGGCTCGGCAGTCACGCCCCTGACCGCAATGCAGATATATCTTTCCTTGTGCCACTATCTGGCCTATCAGTTCTGCTCTCTGTTGCTGTGAGTATAAATCTACAAGCACTCTGACATTCAGTTTGTCACACAGATGAAGAATTAAAAAAAATAAAAATGAATTAGAATAAAGGGAAGCAAGGTAATTACACTCATCTTCACAATATTCAATTCAGCTCCATCCAGATCTCTAATTTAAGGTCAGCCCAATAATTCAGTGAACAAAATAGAAGTGGATGCCATTAAAAACTGAATATTTACCAGGCTTCAGTGCTCACTGAACATAGCTGTTCTTTACCTTGGTAACTTTTTTTTGCTTTTTTTTTTTTTTTTTTTTTTTTTTTTCCCCAGGCTTAAAACTGAAAAATTCTGCAAATACTATACAAAATATAACTACAGTCTAGATTTGAATGGCACCAGTGCTGTTTTCTGTTTATTTTCATAAACAAGCTTACCATTTTTGCTTAATACTCAAAAGGGAATATTCACACTTATGCAAAGAATTTGTTTACTTTTCTCAGGACCTGGATAGTTAGGGAATGGATTATGGAACCATAGCTGGTTTACCCTTCCTGTGTGCCTGACATTTGTTACACTGTATGAAGGTTACTCATTGAGGCAGGTGAATGAATAGGTGGTCTCTGCTCAATTTTTAATCTGCACATTACTTTAGCTGTTATCTTTGATGCTCTCAACAGGCAGATGAAGGGCTAAGCAGATATTGCAGCAGAAACAGCCTCTTTCTACATTAAGATTTCCTACTGTTACTAAATAGGTCCATGCACAGCTCCCAGAAGTAAAAGTGATGAATAAGCAAAGCAATGTCATCAACCTGGAAACCAGAAAGACTAGAATCATAAAACTGCTGGCAGTGATGAACATCTTGTCTACACGAGAGCTCCCATCAGCACTAACAGCATCGTGAAGGTTTTAGGAAAACCTCAATGATATGGAAGCATTAAAGTTGGTTCCTGTAGCTCAGGATTGAAGCGTGTTTCTGCAGGGCAATTTCAGACACGATTGCCTTGTTTCTGCAGTACCTACCCTTTGCATAAATCACATTTGGATTTTCTTTGGTGTGACACCATTTATGAGTACAGCATCCATTTATAAAGAGTATAAAGTTGTCTGTTAACTGATGCGGGCCCCCTCTTCTTACTCATCTGTCAACTCATGTGGGACTTCCATCTGCAACAGGGAAGCTCCTTGTCCCTTGGATTTTAGAGGGATACAGTAACATGTTCTTTGGTTCAGCTCATAGCAAACAGGTCCCTGAATCACTGGAAATAAGTGAGTTTAGAAATGAATGAATAAATAAATTGGGGAGTCCACTGCTTTCCACTGGGGTAAATTCATCACATTCTGAGTCTTTGTGAATGGTGCTCATCTATTTTCTCTGAAAACCAGGAACTTGGTTCTCTTGTGTTGCATTTCAGGGCCAAATACAGGCAAGAAGTGTTTTTGTTGGGATGGAAGGCTGGGGTGGGTATACTCTTCTCTATGGTGTTTGCACCTGTATGTAACAGAAAGAAGGTATTTCTGCTAGCTCCTGAACCTTATGAGTCTATGGAAAGACCTGAGAACTTCTAACAGTCACTAAAGCTGTAACATCAGATGCTGGAATGGTTTAAATGGTTAGAAAATAGGAACGGGGCTACAAAACCTCTAAAGTACCTAAGTCCCAAACTATTTGGGACTGATACTGATGTTTTTATTTGGAGAGATAAAATGAATGCACTAAATCTATACCTTAATAGCATCAGACAAGGTTAAATTATCAGGCTAAGTAGACAACTGGATGTTCCTTAGGCCATACTTACTGATGAGACTTCTGCATTTCTCTCTGTTTCTCTTTCAAAATGCTGAGACTTTGCTCAGTAGTTGCTATTAATGTGGGTGAAGTTGGCCATATGGCAAGCAGAAAGCAGTGCTGGAAGAGCTTTCACACATAGCTATTGCAGTGCTGTCATTGCTAAATGAGGATTTTCTTCCTGAAGTCCAGATTTCACATTCAGATCTCTGGGGTAATGCGTTAAACCACAAACAAGACTGAAGTGTTTGCATCAGCCTGTTTTAATGCCTAGGAGAAATCCATCTTCTCCTTCTCTTTCATGCTATGGAGCTGTTTTTTAAAACCTCTCTGTTCCGATTGCTGTGGAAACTGGGGGAGGGAAGTATTCTGTCAGATTTGCTGTCAAATCTACAGCATTATCATCAACAACTTCTTCACAAGTATCTTCTCTTAGCATTGTCCCTGAGGAATTTCTCTGAATCCTTCAGTTTTGCTTGCAAAAGTGCATTATGCTACTGTACGTTTTAGATGAATTTTTCCATTTCTCAGATCTACAATGTGTTCCTCTAAATCACCTATTTCAGCCAAAGCATCTGTTCAAGTGTGATTGTGTATACATGTTTTTCTTTGTATGACTTAGTTTGTCATATTTATTTCAATCTCTCTGTGGTATCTATCCATCCATATGTCAAGCTGCAAACCAATATTGATTTCGGAGGCCATATGCTATCCTGATGTCTACAAGCATTTCTCCTGGTAGTATCAATGGGAGCACTCCCCGTGGAGACTGAGGACTTTCCAAGCTTGGGCAGCGCTGTTGGTACTTACTGTGTTGGTTGATCAGCTTTTCTTCCTGACAGATTTCTATTCAGGAACAACTCGAACTCAAACTTGCTTAGTCCAATAACTATGTATTTGTTGAGAATCCTGTTTTTCCTTTAAGCAAGCTTTAAGTGAGAAGTTTATGAACAAAGCATTTCTCCATGAATATGTAATATCAGTTGATGTAATTAACACCAATATTGTCTTTTGGCCTGTCCGTATATGGTGCCTGATTTAAGCCTGATGAAGTCAGCAGAAAAAATCATGTGCATTTTAAGATTTTGGGCTTGTTGTTACCTAAAACCTGTAGCTGGAGGAGCAGGATATATGGAAGTTGTGTTTCTTCACCACGCTACCCCAGTACAATTTGAGCACCCTATGCTACTTCACTCTAAAATGAGTCTGGCTTTACCTCCATGGGCCCACTGGACATGGGTCTGTCTGGAGGCTCTTGGGCAGTCCTCAGTGCGGTGATGGAAGCACTGGCACAGGCTGCCCAGAGGCTGTGGAGTCTCCTCCTTGGAGATGCTCAACATCCACCTGGACACGGCTCTGGGCAGCCCGCTCTGCGTGTCCCTGTACCAGCCTCCAGAGGTCCCTGCCAGCCTCACCCTGTCTTTCTAACATCATCCATTCTACACTTATGATATTCCACGTCCTTCAGAAAGTGGTGGCCTCTTAACAAGAGCTCAGGCATATTTTTACATGCCTCACTACAGTTTTTCTCTGTAGAAACTAGGCTTGTTAAGAAAAAGGAAGTTCTGCACAATGTACAGAGCAAAACACATTGTTTTTTAATTTGAATTACAGTGTTGTTAGTGAAGACAGCTTTTTTGTTATCCCACAGCAAATGAAAAGAAATCTTACCTGTAAGATAAAACTTCCAAAGAGAAGAAATCCCAAGATACTTCCTTCTGGGTTTCTTCATCTGGTCAGTCATACGCTACCGATTCCTATAGCCTCTTATCTATTTCACTTATACTCTGCACATTGCTGTGGTAGCTGAGCACTCTGTACCACAATATAATAATATTATAAGTGAGAGCTAACGAGAAGCAAATGCAGATTGTTTAGTTTATTTTAAAGCAGCTTTCAGGTTTACCAGCTCTGTCTGTGGAGATGAACTGAAACCAGGATGAAAGGAAACCTCTGTAAAAGGTAGCACAAGTTCTGCTTGCCCGAGTGAAATACTATGAAAATACAGTCCTGGGTTTGCTTATCTCTGCTTACGTTTTCATTTCTTTATCTAGTTAAAGAAAGCGAGTGCTGGTGGTGGAGGAGGATGGGATGGGTCTGGGAGGTGGGGGGCGGGGAGCAGACCTTCTGAATAACATGCTCAAGAGCTCTCCTGCACAATGAGATTAGCACGATGTGATCATTTTGGTGCCAAGGTGCTAACACAATAATACAAGCGAGTTTGCCAACTTTTCAAATTGAATGTATTTGATTATTTGCTTTTAATTAGTGTGAGTTTTGGAGTATGTACAGGATTGTTAGAGATACATGAAAAGCCTCCTATGGCAGGAGAGTGTATTCTCAGTAAAGACGGTACAGCATTGTTCTTTTTTAGCTGCGTAGAATGAGATTTAACAGCTATGTTAAATGTTTTAGCCCGTTTCTATTGTGCCTCCATTTCAACCTATTGGCAAGCCCAACTGATGCGAGAAAATAAACCTCTCATTTGATGTGAATGGTGAGCACTTTGCCATAAGAAGGATTTCCAGCCCACCTTCAGGATACAAAAAATATCACTGCTCTATTTACAGGAGGCTCTTATTCCCTTTTTCTCCCTTAATAAGATCTTGAGTAAACTCATGCTGTCAGTTCTTTTTTCCATGCAGTATTCCCCTTTGTGTTCACTCATCTTGAACGTTTACATCAAGATTGTAGATTTTTAAAAATCCTTTCAATTGGCAGAAACAGATTGCAGCTCTGGAGGAAATATAACAAGACAGAAACTGTTTATTTTTATCTCTTCCCTTTTTTCCTGAATAGGAAGGCAGACTGGAGGTATCTTGGGGATTGTTTAGATGATTTACTACTGGCTCACTTTGTGACTTGCCAGTCACTGGGAGTACTTCACCTCCCTGGACCAGGGGATGCGTCAGCAGAAGGAACAGTAACTCTCATTGTTTGGCACAGATTGTAAGTCAACATCCATTCCTCAGTTTTGGGCATTACCTGCCTTCACAGAGTTCAGCCTTTTGGTTTTCCACCTTCTGAAGAACAGGGATGTAAAAGACTTGATGCATTCTGTGTGCAGTAACACAACCTTCTACCTATCATGTTCTTCAGTCATTTGTACACAGTTATATATGCACACATATATATTTTTTAAATACTCTCCCCTTAAACAATAGAGAAAAACAAATGGTTGACAATAACAATGGCAACAGCTCTCCAACAAAAGCATGCAATTATTACAATTATACTATCCTTGATTAGGCTCCCATGCATTGCATTTCAATGTAATTGATGTTGTAGGTTGACACATTGGACACCAAATATTCTCGCCTGTCCCTTCACTCTTTTGTTTCAGAGCCTGATTTGCATTTTCTATGCTTTTAGTAATGAAGACTTAGCACTTTTCCTCCATTAGAAAAAAAAAGAGAGACACAATAATCTGCAACTCGGCACTTGTTTAAGGATTCTGACCCTCAAAAATACCACTTTGCTTCACACATTAGCTGCTTACAAAGAAGGAAGCTAATGTATCATCTAATTGGGCAAACCACTGCATCTGATTTCTCTCAATCAGACTATTAGCTTCGTAATTACCCATCTGCCTCATGTGGAAAAACGGCAAGGCGAACACCCAGCTAATAACATTCTCAAGAGCTCTCTACCACAATGAGATGAGCATGATGTTGTGGGATATAGTCCCTAACCATTTAAGTGCCAAGGTGGTCTCACAATACAGTGGGAGTCTGCCAACCTTCCCAGTCTGAATGTGCTTAATTATTTGTCTTTAATTAGTCTGAGTTTTGGGGTCTGTTCAGGATTGGTGATGAAAAATGAGCGGCAGGAAAGAAAGCCCCTCGAGCCCCCTGGCAGTCTGTTTTACGTCCTCCTGTCGGATAACATAGTGGTGTGGGAAGTGGGATTTATCTCCTGAGCAGCTCAAAGTTTCCCCTTCTTTTTCCAGTTCAGTAAAAGTTTTCTGGGTACATAAGCTGAGGAGCAGCCTTGTTAGAATTCAGATGGAGGAAGTTCAATGCAAACCCCAGGCTTGAATCTATGCTTCCTACTGCTTTATGCTCACGACCTTTATGGGGTTATTGCCAAACTGCACTAGCTTAAGTGAGGAGATGCTTAAATCTAAGATTTCCTCTTCAGCAGTGAGGGGTGCCATTCCCTACTTCCACCCCTCGTTCTGCCCATCCCGGGTAGTTCATGGCATCCCTGAGCACGTCTCCCACTCGGTCAGCTCGCAGACTGCAGAAGGCTGGAATGCCCTTGCTACCTGACTCCAAGGTTGAAACCATATGGTCAAGTGGCAGGTGATTCTCCGAGAAGGGCCCTTGGCTCTGTTTTCACTCCCACATGTGGTTTAGTAAAGCCCACATCTGGTTGCAGATAGAGCACAGAGCAAGATGCATCTGCCTAATCTGTTTTCTTTTTGTTGATTTGGAAGCTCAGTGGGGATTCATTAAAGATAAATCTAATATTGATCTCTATTGACTATATTGTCAATAATAATTGCAAATTAGTCTATATTGACTATAAATATAAATATAGTCAATATAGATCTATATTGATGAATTGCAAATAATCTAGTTTCCTTTGTGTGTCCTACCAAAGACTGCACACTAATTCTTTATTGTAATTTATTCTTTTGTCAAAGTACCTAGAATACTGGTTACGGGCTTGACCATCCAGGTGCTAATGACCCCAGCAAAGGAATTAAGAACTCTTAAAGAAAAGGTTAGAGGATGAGGAAAAACACCCGCCATGAAATAACACTTAAAAATTCTTAGAACTGTCACACGAACCGAATTATTCTGCATAGTGATGTATTTCCAGTCAGAAATGTTCACACCTTGGCCTTCCTCAGAAACCAGTGTCCCAAGCGCTGCCACAACTACTGATGTCAATATTGGTACAGAGGGCACAAGTACAACTATTCGTTAGTAACTCGCTACTCCAGCAGCCCTCTCTGTCTGTCTAGCTGCAGGACCAGCGAGATGTGTACACAGCAAATGGAAGCAACCAGATGGTCTTGCAGTTATGACCCTCACTCTCTTCTCTCCCATTGTTTACTGTTATCGCTCACTGTGCTATGGCCAAACCCTTTTACAGGGCTGCCAGCATGGATTGCTGGACAGAGGCCCTAAACTGCAAATTCTTCTCATGCCCGTTTCTCATACCACATAAATGCTGACTGCTTAGGGTGATCTGTGAACCTGGTCCTCTATGGCTTACCCAAGGTAGGAGCTCTTTGTCAGGTGAATCGCTGGCTGCTTTCATGGGGGGCTGATGGGTGTCATGCTGTCCCCATTGGTCACATAGGCAACGACTACACGCAGGCTGGGCTGGAGGTTTCTCAGCAGCGCAGGGCACGCTGAATGCTGATGCCCATGATGCGAGCAGCCAGGAGAGGCCATGCTGAGGGACGCAGGGAGGTTGCAGCCACAGGGCTCCGTGCTGCGGGGTTGGGAGGAACAGAGGCTGCTCCTGGGGGAAGCCTTTTCCTCTCCTCCACAGCAGCAAATGCCCTGGGCACTGAGATAATTCCTCCTGGAGACAGAAACCACTGGTCTGGCTTTCTGGAGATCTGGCGTAGCCATGGCTGTGCTACCCTTGTTTGCCTGTTCTGCCGACCCTGGCTGTCTGTTGCCACAGACAAATGACTGTGTTGCCTTTGCAGAGAAACAGCCCTGGTAATTTTGCTAGGTCTCGTATTTTTTGCTGCTTGCTCATTGTGTTATTAAATAGCATTGTGCAGCTGAATGGCACCTAGCTTCTCCAAAGCCTTCACCAAATACCATCGAGGGATTTTAAGCTGCATCTCGGAAATAGCATCCCCATTTTATTGATTGCAAAACTGAGGCAAGGCTTTAGGCAGTGCTGTGTAGTAACACAGCTCTGTCAGCTGCCTGAGTGTTTACCTGTTTATCAAAACGAGCGCAGGGCCTTAAATAACTCAGGCTCTCTTACTTAGGCATGCTGTCCTCACTCAAGTGGCGTTCTGCTCTTCAGGGTATGGCTTGCATGAATAAGGATTGTGAGGCTGTTATTTCGCATGCCCGCGCTCTGCGTGTTTTATCTTCACCTTCTCTCTGGTGACCTCTTTGGGGGAAAGGCTGTGCAATCTTTGGGCAGACACAGCACTTCAGTGGAGGTGTTGACTCACTTAGGGCTTCAGATTAAGCTGGAATGGCTGAAGTGTCACTGCTCCCAGCCACCCGCCCTCCACTACGCTTCCTTCTCCCGAGACTGCTGGCTCCAGAGCAGGGATGGCCCAGCAGCTCTTGAACTGTTACCATTTATAGCCCGGCATATTACAGTAAACTGACATTGGCTCTGTTTTTCTTTTGTATATTGCCCTGTAAATCGCAGCAGTTCAAGGGCTGCTCCTTCTCTGCTCCAAGGTTATTATTCCCAGTCGCAGACTGGATAAGCCTGGGGCGAGGGGCAGGCAGGTGTCCTAGGGTGGGAATCACTGCACTGTCCCAGCTGATGGTGTCAGCAAGTGCAGTCCAAGACTTGCTCAGTTTGTTGATGCAGGGCTGTGCTAAGCCTCTGCCAGTGACATCAGGGTTATATGCTGGCCTTGCATGGGCCAGTTGTATGGAAAGGCCAAAGAGCAAATTGAGAATGATGACACCGTAGGTGACAAAACCACACTGCTGGACCAATAACATTTTTTTCTGAGTCATTTTAGGGACATTGCTGCTGAATAGGGCTCTCCTTTTCATACATACATGCACTAATTGGCACTAATTCAGTGGGAAAACTGATTAAGGGAAATGTTTCAGGTGCCTTGAACTGCAGGAATGGTCCATGTTATTGCTGAGCAAATGCTCTAAATGCTCTACCTTGCACTCTCTGTGCAGAAGGTGAAGTAAACTTGGTACATGAGTGAGGAGGTGACGTTTCAGGAGAGGACATGACGTGTCTTTTCATGTTGTCCGTCAGACCAGAGTACCCAGAACAGGGTAATGTAAGGCTGTCAAAGCATGCTAGCAGTTATGAAAGACTTCAAAAGCTGTGCTAATCAGGTGGGGGAAAACAGCTCTTGAGGGCATGGTTTATGCTGAGAACCTGATGGGAACACTCCTCTCCTGCTTTAGTTCCCCTCTGACTTAGAGGATATATTGCAAGAAAAGTCTTGCGAGACAAGGCTCTGCACTTGGCTGGTAGTTCTGTGTTCTCCAGGCTAAATAAAAACAGTTAATTATTTTTAAATGGCTGCTGACTTTGGGTTCTGACTAAGCTGGGGTTGATTAAATTGCACTTGGTTAAAAAGTTACAGCTCTCATTCTTCAGCCCCTGACCTGCCTCATAATTCACCTGAAGCATATATCCATCTGTCATCTGCCACATGGGCTTCCACCAGAGGTACCACACTGAATTTCAGCAGCTTGTTCTGGTGCTTCATGTGAGATCAGTAACTTTGGTGGGGGGAGTCAGCTGGGGAGAAGAGGGGACAATGACATCTTTTAAACCCTTGCTGATGATTTAACCACAGCTTGTTGGTGCATTTCAGCAACTCTCTTCATTCAGATTTATGTAGACATAGAACAGTTTAATGAAACCAATCCCAGCTCTTGCCTAAACCACATGGATCTTCCAGAAGCCACTTCTGTTTGTCATGTGCTTGTTTGAAGTAATCTAAAAGCTAAAGGAAAATGAGCCTGATTTCAGACCAGAATGACAGTTCACACAACTGGCTTGACTTAGCGAACCATGTGCAAAGCAACCTGTAAATGATGAAGGCAGTACTATTCCAACAGTGCACACTATAAAAGATGACCTCGCTATTAAAGAAACTTTACTGCAGTTTTGTAAGGGCAGAATGTTTGACAAAATAGGAAAATATTCTAGGGAATTAATTCTTAAAAAATTTACTGAAAGAAGCTCAGCAACACATTCCTTCCTTCTTAAGGAGGAAGGCGCTCTGAGATTTTTAGAAAAGTTTTCTAAGCAGTTAAAATTTCAGTTTTATTTTCTAAGAAATGTTTCTGCTATCAGTGGGACTTCCTTCCTAGAAAAGGATTGAGCCCTTCCACACTGTCTTGGTATTAGAGGATCTTTATTGCAGTCTCATTCAAGAATTTACCATTCCTTAATTTTTTTTTTCTCTCTTCATTCTTTCCTGCCTTCAGGGTATTATTATTATTATCATCCTATGAATGAATGAGGAATGGTCTGGCTTTTATAATTGTTTCTTAGCAAGGCAAGGCAGAGGCTCATCTTCTTTTCTGGCACTGAGCTCTGTATTAGCTCTGTTCCCCGTTGGCCATCAGTATTTCAGGAATGTCTGACCTGTTCCTTAGGGCTCCTCAAACTTGGTGGTATGGTTCAATTCCCTGTTTGACCACAGTGTTTTGGTGTTGTCTTGGGCTCTACACTTAACTCTTTGTGCATCTTAATAGAACTTTTCTACTTTCTTGGGATGGTACATGATCCATAAAGTTGTGAGCTTTTCAGATGCTGAGGTGAGAGGGGCCCTAGAAATGTGTAGGGCAGGTGTAAATGGGCTCTCTTGAAAGGTAATTAATGTTAAGGGAAAAATCTGAAAGGGATGGGGTATGGTGTGTATATTCATGGAGTCCATCATCTCTGCTGTGTTCTGCAGGATTGCAGCACATTTTGTAAATATGGACTATTGTGTAGACCAGCTTAGATGACTGAGCATCCTTATTGGCCCCGAATTCTCAGGGAACAAACCATGAGCAGATCCAATGGTTGTTCTTCATTAGTGAGACCCCCACAGCACACAAGTGCAATAAGGAACATGGTCAAATAAAAGTCTTTCACTATTTGTCTTGCAAAAGAGCTGGCAGGGCAACTGCCCAGGTGATGTGAATCAATGTACTCAATGATGGGAAGTCATTTCTTTCTTTTATTATTTTAAACATTAGAAACTCTTGGTTAATTAGGCTGAAATACCAAGTGGGCAAGGGATGCAGAAGGGTGTGTTGTGACTTTAGGCAGAGCAATCTGGGTGCTGTTCCCAGGGAGAGATTAGCAGCTCTCTTGCTGAGAGATTTTGGTGCGTAGCCAGCTCTGAACAGCCCGTACCACATGCAGCCACCTCTGGAGTGGAGGGAAAGTGAATTTAGGGGAGGAGGCCAGGACAAATCTCTATTCTTATGAGTCACATGAACTGTAATACCAGACACAATTTATCTGTGGTGTCTTATCTAATTCAAGAAACTATTACAGGATTGAAAAAAATCTTTGCTAAGATTTGAACCTTACTAAAAGTGTTAGAAATATCAGACTGAAGCAACAGAATAACCCACCTATGCATCATTTGACAACACTTCCTTCCATGATTTAGATTTTTTTTTTAAAGAGTTGCTAACAACCACCCAGTTTTATTTGAATACACAGGATCCGGTGTGTTCCACTGAACTTGTGTTCCAGTGCCAGGCTACAAGGTCACGTCATAAAAATAGGGCACTGTCTCTATCATAACCTTGGCCTATTTGCAATTCACCCCTTTCACCTTGGCTGCAAAGCTGTTTGTTCTCATCATGACATAAGCTGAATATTTAGAATAATGAGCCCTTATTGAACGGTGGTGTCCAAACCCGTGGTATTACTTGCAGCAACACTTGGGGTAATGAAGAGTTCAATATTATCAGTCACAGACTTGGTTTTGATAGCAGCGTACTGACTTCTGCTATGTGGAGAGACTAATGTAGCTGGACTGAAAAGGACTTTATAAACAGCAGTTTTGCTTAGGGCATCATCTGTCAATCATTTACTGCGAGAGCTTGCAAATGAGGTTAGTGTGCTGGGTACGCATGTTATCTGTTGTTTAATCAAGTCCTTGATGCAATCTTCATGGTCCTTCTAGATTTCTGGAGGAGACTCTGGACAGGGATCTGAAAAAATTGTCAAGAAGTGCACCTGGAGTGACAAAGAGCGATAGAAAACTCTAGTCAGATGACATCCTTAGAGAGGTTAGCAAGCCTGACTTGGTGACAGGTGAACTGAAGGGTGATGTCTGATTTCAAAGAGAATGGCTCTTAGATTTTTTTGTCTGACAAAATGAAGTTGAATGAACTGGAATTTACGACAAATATTTTTAGAACATTATTTTAATTAGTAATGAAGTTACCCGTTCCATTAAGTAATATTTCAACAGCCTACACTACAAATGGGCTCCTATTCAAACTGCACCACTAGGTCATTAATTAAAGTGTGATGACTTTTATAGTGTCTAAGTTCAAGAGACCTATGTCTATACATATTACAGTAGCAACTACTCCCCTCTTGGCTACCAGAACAACTGATTGCTTTATGATACAACCTCACAGGTTTTGTACCAGCATGCTCAAGGCCAGCCTACCCCCTGGCAAGGGGGAAGCCTTCCTGTAATGCTTTCTCTTCCTCAAGCAGATAAGGCAGCTGCTGTTGTACTGAAGGGCGAAGAAACACCCAAAGAGTTTGCCAGTTAGGTCTTGGGAACCTGGGAGTAAATAGGATATGAAGAGCCCAGTAGGAAAATGTTTTTTTTTTTTTTTTTTTTCTGTTTAATAAAAAGGGCTGAGCTTTCTCTTTTCATCTTCTTCTGCCCTAGTGCCATTTCTTGATGAGATTTTACTTGGTTGCACAGCAAAACCAGCCTTTTGATCTTCAGTGAGACCCCAGGACCTTGCATATTAAGAATCACTTTTTAAGCTCAATTTTCAACAGCAGGATGCTATCTCCAAATACAAAGGACTACTCACTGGGAAACGAAAATGCGTTAGGTCCCGCTTGGGCAATGACCCAGAGTCACGGTGTACCTGGTGCAAGTGGAACAACCGAGAGTGGCAACCTGTGCAGTGGCTGTGCCGCCACCGGCATCCAGGGAACCGGTGGGTCTCGTCCCGGTTTCAGTGGACAGGTGTCATTTCCACACAATGCAAAAAAAACAATCCTCTGAAGCAGGCACTAATTGGCCCCCTTGTTGGCAATCTCAGCAGAGATGCCAGAGTGAATGGGCATGAAATCCTGCTCAAACCCTCCGTGGTTTTCTCTTCAGGTCAAGGTTGAGGTGCTTTGGCAGAGAAGTGTGAGGAAAGCTGACACGGCTGCTGTCAGTCTCCAGGTCTGTCAAGCTGCCACCTTTTTTAAGCAGTGAAGCCCAGGGCTTTGGGCTTTTAAGATGTGTTTTTATTACCACGTTAAACTTTGTACTTTCAGAAGTGTTGTCCTTTGGATGGACTGTAAATGCCAGCGAACAAGGAAAATTTGTAACCTGCTCTTAAGGCAATACACACATTACAAATTTATTAATTACCTAGATTCTGTCTTCCCTAATGTCCCAAACACCCACCCTCATAGTCCACCACCATTTTCTCCACACAGACTAAAGGAGGCCCCACTCCTTTATACGTGGTGTGACCCAGAATAGTTCAGGCCTACATGTTATGCTTTAATAAAGATGCCATACGATGCCTCAGAATTTATCATCTAAATAAAATGTCATCAAATACATTACTTCAGCTTCAAGTATGTCAAGTGCAAAAGCTTTATAAGGCAGTCTGATCATTTTGAGGAACTTAAAGATATCTGAAAGTTCGTGAATGACAGCATTGATCTATACAAGGGCATTTATGTAAGAAAGACTCACTGATTCTTCAGTACACAGGAATGGTTTGGAAGGAATGCAGATTTTTAAAAACCCTCCAGAAGACTGTGTTGCAGCATCCCCTGGCACCACGCGAAGGCTTTGAGTTTACGAGAGAGCTAATGAGAGTCTGTGGGGACTGTGCTCAGAGCAGCCAGTCAGCGAGACCTGTGGAAGCAGCTTTGGCAGGGCTTGCTTTCATCCCTGCAAGTTATTTCTGAGAAAAGACAAACAATCCATTAAAAACTGTAAGCAACTTGAATACCTTCCTGCTTTGTAAAAGCTTCTGTAGAGTGACTTATAGTCACTACTAATGCTGTTGCAGTATGGATTTCTGGCCCAGACCCTGAGGGCTCTTTACTTGCTCTTGGACTTTATTTATTTTATTATTTACTTATCTGCAAAACTACAGAGGGTATTAGCTCTGCTGAGAGTAGGTAATGTTGCAGAGGGAACTGTTTTCATTGTCATTTTCCCCCTTAATGTTCGTTAAAGCTTTTGAGCTGCAACTAGCTCTCATAAGCACTTCCCTCTGGAGGTTTTGCTAGATGACAGGTTTTCCCATACTCAATGCTCACATAAGAGCACCCACACACTATCTGTACCTAATGCTTTCTTGCAGATTTTGCTCGTCTTTTTGTACACTTTGTCTAAAATAGTTTGTGAGGATCAATTAAGGTGCTGGCCTACCTAAGGAGATGCTGTATCTGCTCAGATTTTGGTATTTGCAGGTCTGTAGTGGCTCCGTTGTTACAATAGTGATACAAATGAAATAAGCCTCAAAGCTGTAGAAAGCTGCTTCCAAGGCACACCTATGCACAGCTGAATTCCAGGTGGCAGCAGAATCAAACCAAGCACGCAGACGTGTGGTTCTTTCCAACTTTCTTTCTGTTTCTTTCTACCTGTCTCTTCTAGTAGCTGAAATCATGTTACAAGATGCTGGGAATGTGCTGAAGCCCTGGCAAAGAAATTGTAGATTACAGGTGAACAAGCAGCTGACTGTGGCCAGAGGAACAAATCCCTGGACTTGGAGAAAGGGAAAGGCTTTACAGGGAGCAGCTGCTACCTTGTCCACTCTGAGGGGCCACGCTTCAACATGAAGTTAAAAAGGTTGGAGTTCAGGGAAGAGAGACAGAAACAATTACCTGAATGGAAACCTCTTTTGGAATGTGAGGGTCAAGGCTCTTAATACATATTGTTCATCAAAGAGAAGGTTAAAGTGTGATAAAAATATCTACAGGGGGAAAATACAAGCAGTAACATTGGTGGAAGATACATCAGTCCAGAGCTGGAAGGTGAAGCTTGACTAATTTAGACTAGATATAAGGCACATTTTTATCAAGGAGGATAATTAACTGTTGGAACAACTTAAGGGCTGAAGTGGTTTCTCTGTCACTGGAAAATATTGCATATTGTGCTGTAAGATGTGCTCCAGTTTAATGATGGCTTTTGGATTCAAAATGGGAAATAATAGGGATTCAGATGGTATGGAGGAGATGAAAATAAGTGGTAACACCATTAATGTGAACAGCTATGAAGTTTATCAAGTCCTACCAATGTCTGATTTACACAATATTTTCATGTGCAATTATTGTCAGAAGCAAAATTTCCTTCATCGTTATGTATTTTCATTTTTTATTTTGTGACGTACACAGTATCTGAAAGAACAAAACTTTTTAAAGAGAACTATGAAAGACCTGACCTGCTTTAGTGCCAAACAGCTTTAAGGCACTCAAACTGGAGAAAAGAAAATTGTGTTCCAGAAGGATTAAGTAGCAGCTCTCTCAGCCTTTTAACTGTAAAGTACAAAAACACCAGTATGTGTATATATGTATGCACTATAAATATTGACAGATTACAGTAAATACTAATAGATTAGTATAACATAAAAAAAAGAGCATGGAATACAATTCTGAAATTTAACAAATCCTAAATTTAAACAAGGCTAACATTTAAATATGTATTTATTTTTGTTTTGTGATGCTTTTGTACCAAAACACACATACTTTTTCTATTTGCATTAAGATGTTCATAGGAATAGCAGTATAATTTGAAACAGCTTTCCTGGCTTGTATCAGAAACACTGTGACCAGCAGGGCTAGGGAGGTGATCGTCCCCCTGTACTCGGCTCTGGTGAGGCCGCACCTCGAGTACTGTGTTCAGTTTTGGGCCCCTCGCTACAAGAAGGACATCGAGGTGCTTGAGCGGGTCCAAAGAAGGGCGACGAAGCTGGTGAGGGGCCTGGAGAGCAAGTCCTATGAGGAGCGGCTGAAGGAGCTGGGCTTGTTCAGCCTAGAGAAGAGGAGGCTCAGGGGTGACCTTATTGCTCTGTATAAGTACATTAAGGGAGGCTGTAGCGAGGTGGGGGTTGGCCTGTTCTCCCATGTGCCTGGTGACAGGACGAGGGGGAATGGGCTAAAGTTACGCCAGGGGAGTTTTAGGTTAGATGTTAGGAAGAATTTCTTTACTGAAAGGGTTGTGAGGCACTGGAACGGGCTGCCCAGGGAGGTGGTGGAGTCACCATCCCTGGAAGTCTTCAAAAGACGTTTAGATGTAGAGCTTAGGGATATGGTTTAGTGGGGACTGTTAGTGTTAGGTTAGAGGTTGGACTCGATGATCTTGAGGTCTCTTCCAACCTAGAAATTCTGTGTAATTCTGTGTAATTGTGACTTTTTTTTTGCACTCGGAAGAGTGACATCTGCATTCCAGGGATTCAAAAATCTTTGTTTCCTAGCTGAAACCACTTGCACCATAGATGTAAGCCCGCTTATTAACAGTAACAGACTTATATTTTTGTCTATGTTTCTCAATTGTTAAACTGATTTTTACCTCATTTAGCATGTGTGGTCAGATTCCATAGTACAGCAACACCAAGGCTCCTTTACTCCTGGTCTAAGTGATCTTTGCATAGCAGGACAGTGCACTGTAAAACTTGTGTAATCTATGTTTTGGTCAGAAGTATCCAAGGATATTGTCTGGAAGGTCAGTGAATGTGTTTTAAAAGTAGGTGTGACTGCCAGTTACTTGCACTGTGAAACAGCATGAGTACATCTTTGTATTAGTTCTGATAAAACAAATAATCAGGTTTAAAAAAAAAAAAAAAAAGCAAATGTTTTACTGGTGATCAGTAAGCATTTAAGTAAAATTAAATTTCTATTGATTTAAACAGAAAGGAGATAGGAGTGATATGAATTATACAAGGAATTATAATAGGAATTACACAGCTGCATTAATTTTATGTACTGGTAAATGTACGAAATATAATTTTATTATACAGTGCTGCTGGGTATAGCGTCATGAATAAGCTCTCTCCCGCTGCAATGCCTACAAGACCATGCCAGTTGATATATATCTGGGGTTTATTTTGTTTGTTTGCCTTTTATTGTCGCCTCATTCTCTCTCTGTTTTGCTCTTCCCCATGCGTTTACATTGCCCCTGTTGCATCTGGTTGTAACCTGGACTGTAAATTATCTGAAGTAAGAGGCCATCCGCTTAGTAAGTGTGTGTGTAGTGGCTGATAGAGCGGAGTACCACAATAATTACACCAGTTGTGCTGCAGTCCAAGGGACTGCTAGTGGAGCCCTGCCCAAGAAGGAAGATTTGTGGAGTTAGCTCGTTAGTATCCAGCAGAACCCACAGCTGCTGAGAAGGAGCAGCAGGTAAATATGGTAAATACTGCCTGGTGTTTCTAACCCTGTAGCACTGAGGTTGGTGTAGTATTTACCTGTAATGTCCACAGATGACCTCATGGATCGGGAGCCATGGGAGAGTGCCACCTTTCTGCTTCTCACTGTGAGCTGCTGATGGGGCAGCCTGAGCTCCCGCACACCTACATCACGTGGGACCGTTCCTTCAGGCAGTAAAAGTGTCAGAGAGGTAGCCTTGAACAGTGACAGATAACTTGAACTGCCGCAAAACGGTGAGTTAAGCCAAGCACCTGGGAACCTGGAACTTTTCCTCATTGAAGGAACAGTGAGAGAGAACAGGGCAGGGACCAAGCAAAGTCACTGACCCAAGTGTTGAGAGAGATCGTTTCTGAGGCATGGGAGAATCACGGGATAAAAATGTCTTTGGGAAGGGGCATTTATAGCACCAGGTGATGCAAGGAAATAAAGGTGGAGGAAGTTTCCAGAGAAAGCATCCTTTAAAAGTACTACAGTTTTTGATGTGATAAACATCATTCAAAGCAAACAGAACAGCTGCAAAATATGATAAAAATAACTTGAAAGTTCATTGATTTTGCAGTAAAACTGTAAGTACTTCACTTTATAGTAATTGTTCCTCTCATGCTCTCAAATCTTGTACTTGAGCTACAAGAGTATTCAGGTCAGGGTTGCATTCAGAAAATAGGCACAAAAAGACAATGAAGCTCAACTGGAGAGATACTTTAATCATGAGCTAATTTACAAACCAAAGCAAAACAAAATCATTTTTGTCTAAGATTATTAGAAGATGCTAATTTTGCGCCTAAAATTATCTTTTTCTGGAACCTAAAAAAAAATTAAAAAAGCAACTCTTATCTTCCTAATTAAATTTTGTGCCTTGGCTTATATGGTTGGTTGGACATTTTTTCCTTGTCTGAAGACAATGTGCATGTGTTATTCAAATATGAGTACCTCTGTAGTATAAACTCATATAAACACTGTCCTGATGGTACAAAACTAATGACAGCGCTCTTTGTAATCATTTTCTCTTGGCATGTAGTTATATTTAAAATAAGTGAGCAGCTTTTATGGAAGAGAGACACATGTGAAAATGGAGCCCTGCTAAGTGTGTGCAGCCTTGTAAAATTTGTAAGAGACTTAAACAAACAAACAAACATACACTAGCAATTTAAAGCAATGCCGAGTAGCAAGAACATTTCTGTGATCATACGATAAGGACACTTTGTGTCAGAGCTAGGCAAGGGAAGAATAGAGAGTATTCCTTTGAATTAAAAACATGAATATATCCTTTGTTATCTGTAACCATTTTTATTTTCTGGAAACGTTTACCAGAGTATTTTTCCCTATTAAAAAAAAAAAAAAAAAAGAAAGAATCACACTGATGACTTGATGTACATATGCACACAAATACTTGCACACTATGCTTGCATGCATTTTATATTAATAAATTGGAGTATTTTGATGTATATTTGTGATTTTGCATTAAGATTTTCTTCAGATATCATTACATAGCCATTTTAAAGGCCTTCCACTTGAAGTCTTTAAGCACATCTTGGAACCTATTAGTAACTTCAGAGTCTTTGGCTTAAGGGGACATTCATGTACTTAGTTTAGGCATATGCTTAAGAGCTTGACTGAATTTGGTTTTGTGGCATTGGACATCATCAAATCTGGGACAATAATGACACCATCTACCTTCGGAGACCCTTATGCAATATTTTCAACAGGGTATGGGAAGTTGGTAGGCCAACTAAATGCACTGTATACAGGAAGAAGTATTTTGCACCAACTGTTAGCTAAATCTGCAACACATTGCCACTGCAATCCCAGTCCTGGCCAACAGGACGAGGGAAATGATTGTCCCCTTGTATGCGGTAGTGGTGAGACTGCACCTCAAGTACTGTGTTCGGTTTTGGGTCCCTCATTACAGAAAGGGCATTGAGTTGCTCAAACGCCTGCAGAGAAAAGCAATGAAGGTGGTGAGGGGCCTAGGAAAAGAGTTATGAGGAACAGCTGAGGAACAGGGGCTGCATAATCTGAAGAGCAGGCTGAAGAGAGACCTCATCACTCCCTACAACCACCTGAAAGGAGGGTGTCGGTCTCATTTCTCAGGTGGCAGGTGATAAAATGCTTGACTGCCTCAAGTTGT
Source organism: Anas platyrhynchos (assembly GCF_047663525.1). NCBI lineage: Eukaryota > Metazoa > Chordata > Aves > Anseriformes > Anatidae > Anas > Anas platyrhynchos. The sequence goes on from NC_092589.1 coordinate 20,678,593, forward strand.
GCCAGGGCAGGTTTAGGTTGGATACTAGAAGAATTTCTCCACAGAGAAGTTGGCCAAGCATTGGAGTGGGCTGCTTGGGGAAGGAATGGTGTCCCCATCCTTGGAGGTGTTTGAAAGGTGTGTGGACATGGTGAAGTGGTGGGACTAGGTAAGTCAGGTCGATGATTGGACTTGATGGTCTTGAAGGTCTTTTCCAGATTAGATGTTTCTATGATTCTACACTACTCCTCCCAATTCATGAGCACCTGAGTGTGCTGGCAAACGGAAGAAAATGTGGGTGAAATGACTACCTGAAGTGATTTAGTTTCTGAGCACTCTCAAGTTTTTAAAATCATAAAGCCTGATAGCTGCATGATTGTTACAGTTTAAAATGCTTGATGGTGTTCAGTTCTGTCCTATGTATGTAGCTACTTCAAACGCTAATTATACAGTCCTCATTTCAAAAGACTATTCTTGCACCAAGGCAAATGTCACCAAAGGTACAACCCCCCTCCTGCTTTTATTTTTTTTTTTTTTTTGAATACCTCATGGCATCTTCTGTCAGGCAGCTTATCTTGTTTTGTCCTCCTCTTTGTTTACAGGCTATGCAGCCTGTGCCTGCTACAGCACTGGTGCTCTCAGTGCGTTATCTCCTTTTTTCCATCACCCAGGGCAAAGATGGACCTAGACCTTGTACCAGCTGCCTGAGCTGTGGTTCCCGGGGAGTCCTTCAGCTTTGTCTTCTGCGATTTGTTCTGACTGCTGTGCTGCTGGCCAGGCCCACTGGGGCACTGAGCTGATGCCCCACCTTGAAGACTCCCTTTCCCATTGCCCTTTAGTTTTCTCACTAATTAATGCTCTCTGGATGTTCTCGTTTAAGTGAGGGCTCCCCAGGTTGCTGATTGTGCCCTCTTTTCATGTTCCTGGTCAGTTCTTCTAACCATATGGGTCTGATCACCCTGGTGTAGTCAGTAAAATGCATCTCCCAGTGCTGCTGTTAGCAATCTGTAATCCTATCATTGCTGATTTGTCAGGTTTCCCAGGAGCCAGGCCAGTCATGACTTTCTAGTATTTTTTAAATGCTCCTATGCACACATCAGACAAAGCAACAGTGCAAGCAAGAGTATAAGGTGTTGGAGTGTTACTATTGCCATTTGGAAAACCCAAACCTTCTGTTCCACTTCTTGCCATTTTGACCTCACAGTGATGTGCTGAGCACCAAGTTTCAGAAGTCAAAAGCTGCTGTAGACTCGAAAGGATCTTTGCAAAAATGTATTTAATATGATGCTGTTAAATCTGTGTGAGCCTGTGTTTTTATGCAGAGAAGCCAGAGGAATGGGATTATTATACAAGGTCATGTGTTTATACATCCTTTTTCCCAAGGTCGATCTGCAAACATTTGAGGGCAAGTTTAAATGAGGCTGCTGAGCCAATCTTCCCATTTCTTTTATGAAGCAAGGGGTTTGACTGCTCTCAACTAGCATAAAACCACTCTGCACTGGGAACAGCCAAATACCACCTGGTCTGCAATGAAATCAGAGCAGCAGATTTTTGAGTGTGTGCTGTCATTTTTTTATTTTCACTCTGGAAGCTCTCTAATTTCTTCTCCCTCTTACCACATATTTGAGTTTCTCTGAAGATGACTATTTGTACTTCAAGTATTTTTCCTTCTAATTTGGTCTTAGAATATGAAATATTGAATAATGCCAGTGGAGGAACATCTCCCTATGTACTCCTGATTCTGCTGATAGCCCATGCACAATACAAATGCCCTAGATAACTATAGCACATTGAAGTTTTTGCACCAGACATATGGCCTATGTCTACACTGCTCCTGAGTTGTCTCTGTCTTGGTGCTAAATAAATTAGTTGCACCAAACCCTGGTATTGTGCTCACATTGCCCTTGCCATTTCCTGCTGCAAGAAGATGGGATTTGTAGGCAAAGCCAAAGCCTGGGCTGATTTTATAGTGATGTCATTCGAAGGACTTTTTAGTTTGGAGAAGAGGAGGCTCAGGGGAGACCTTATTGCTCTCTACAGCTAGCTGAAAGGAAGGTGTGGGGAGCTGGGGGTCAGCCTCTTCTCACACATAACCAGCAATAGGACTAGAGGGAATGGCCTCAAGTTGCACCAGGGGAGGGAGGTGTAGGTTGGAAATGAGGAGACATTTCTTAGAGAGAGCAGTCAGGAGTTGGGACAGGTTGCCTAGGGAGGTGGTGGAGTCACTGTCCCCAGGGGTGTTCAAGGAAAGGTTGGACGTGGTGCTTGGGGACATGGTTTAGTGGGTGACATTGGTGGTAGGAGATAGTTGGACCAGATGGTCTTGGAGGGCTTTTCCAACCCTAATGGTTCTGTGATTCTATGAAGGGGAGATAAGGTGTAAGAGGAGTTTCTGGAGCCTTCCGCCTGCAAGATTGGTGTCCTTGGGTGACTCCAAAAGCTCAGGACCACTCTAGAGCTTTCTCCATCTGTTGCAGTGCAGCTGTGACAGAAACACCTCCAAATTAACAGCCTGGGCAGTAAGTAAACCAGGCCTCAAAGCTGTTGATAAAATACGATGTAATGTATTTTTACATTACATACAATACAATCCCATATTACATACATACAATCCCACGTTGTAATGGCATAGCAGGACACCAAGCTGACTGATGCAGAGACTAAAACCTGTGTTGATTCCATATTAATCTCACACTGTCCTTCCAAGAGTGAGATTAAGAGTGAGATTTGCAGTTTGAGCAAATGTTGGCTCTCCTTTTCTTTAAAATTTAAAGGTATAATGCAGCTGCTTATTCTGTCTTCTGGAACATTAATGGTCTTCCAACATTTGAGAAAACTTGATTAAGCCAAGACATAAAATCAAAAGCTCTGTATTGTAGTATTTCTGATAGGAAATTATTAAGATTCAATGATTGATCATTTCGTAACTTTTTGACTTAACTGTCACTGTTTTCTGCTGGACTTATTTTTGGATCACTTGTAATTCACAACTGGATAGGGTTTGGTTCATTAAATTGCAAAAGTTTTCAAGCCAATGCTTACATTGTCCATCAATATCTTGGCAGAATTATCCATGATTCTCCTTAATTGAGGGAAGCTGTGAGAATGGGCATCCAATTAGGGCATTCATTGTCTCAAACATGCATTTCTGTTTACGCCTTCTGGAAGCTTTCTCAATGTTCTGTGTTGTACTGGCCTGAGAAACACACTGGTCCTGACCTACTTGGCCTGCTAATCTCACTCATCCTCTGTCTGTCCTTTGTCAGACTTTTGTAGTCTGAGATTCTGCAACAAAATATGTAGATGTCTTCATCCTTTGGCTATTCCTTGAAGTGCTGTGTTTCTGGGACTCTAAAAACAGGAAGCTGAGTTGGGGAGTGAAAAGCAGAGAGCAGGGTTCATAAGAAAAAATTCTGCTTGCTGAGGTATTTCTGCAGCACCCCGATGGTGTGCCCCAAAGCACAACACAGAGTGCTGCAGAGATTACTGCTTTTGGTGCAGGGGCCTGTTTGCCTCTTTTGCCCTAAATTTTGAATCACGCCTCAGGTAGGAAGGCTTTGCGCAGAGCTGCGTGTTGCAGTGCTGCTGTGTGCTGCAGGGGTCCCTGCGCACCCTTGGGAGCAGTCAGTCATCCATCCACAGCAGCCAGACAGGCTGGTGGCCACAACAGCATCTCGCTCCATGGGCTCACCAGGATGTAGGGGTGGATGCAGACCTGCCCTCCACATGGCTGCCCATCCTAGGGAGCAAGGCCAGGCCTGTCCATACCCCAGGAGTGACCTTTTTGGTGCTAGAATTAATGTAATGGCACCACTTTTAATTATTCTACTGCTGTCACAGCATCCTAGCTCCTGCGACAATGGGGCTGTCGAGCCCTTTCTGCCTCATCCAAGTTTACCACATCTAAAATCAGCATTATGCCTTTACCACAGGTGTCTAATCTGCTTTTTATCAAGATTCATGGGTTAACAAGATTCACAACTATTTATTCCTTTAATAATAATGATAATAATGATCCACCCTGTGTCACTTTTCAGGCAGCTAATGAAACCACAGCAGCCTGGCATTGCAGTCAGGGAGGAGGAGTGTTGTTAAATCCCACAGGCTCAAGGCCCCTTGCTGGAGAACCCTGACAGACCATGGCAGGGACACTGCCTGGGCAGGGCCCTACAGCAGAGCAATTCACAGAAAAAGTAGGGTTGACACCACTTTTACCTTGCATCCCATGGACTAGAGTATTTTGCCTGGTGTAAAACAGCCAACATGTACTCAAACCAGATCCTAGCCCCATGCAAGTAAAGCTGGATTTGGCCTATCAAAAGACAGCTATCCATCTACATGTATAACCTTGTGCTTTAAAATGTGACAACATTCCCGTGCACAGCTATTTAGCTGTATTTTAAAAATACACCAGTTTGAAATGCCCTTCTGAAGTATAGCAAGAGTCCCCTGGTTAAGCGATCTTGGTTTAGGGAAGGAGGATTGATTAGAAATAGTAATAAATTCTGCAGAATATGTGGCCATGGCACATTCAATCTGGTAAACCTCTTATGTCTCACAACCCGATCATGCATTTTCTGTGTCAGTGGGTGTGTAATCACTCTTAATACAATGATTTACAGTTTGTATGCAGACAACAGATATATACACTTAAATTAGGAAAGAGCATCCAGAAAATGTTATATTTATAATTAAAGAATACACCAACATTATAGGTGGTGTAAGACTAAATTCTGTTTCAAGTCAGGAAAATGTAGCAGTAATTTTCATCTGAAAATCTGTATCATTAAGGAATTGTCCAAGATTAGACCCCTACAAGCATTAGCTTGTGAACACTGGGGGAAAAAAAAGAGCAACAGCTTTAAGCATTAATGTGGTTAATCCCACGGCGTAGCACTTGGTTGGAGTCAGGATTTGGAATTATAGCTCAAATGGTGATATTTCAAGGGGAAGGTCAGTTTGAATCAGTGATAATACTTTGCATTTTTACAACGCCTTCCGAATAAGAACCTCAGAGGGGTTTATAGACATTAGTGAATTAAGGTTCTCAGATCTCTGCCAAGACTGCAGCTTTATCCCTGTTTTTTGGAGGGGGAAGACTGAGTCAGGACAGGTTTCAGTGGCCTGGCTGGGACAACTCGGGGTGGTGCCACGGGTGGTGCCCCCGGCTTGGTACAGCTCTGTGGGATGCATGGGCTTAATTGGGGGAATGGGACGTGCTGCTGGTGGCAGCGGGGATGAGGTGGCAGGGAACCTCAGCAGCTTGGGTTTGGTGCTCGTGTTTTGTGGCTAAGAGTCAGCAGTTTGTTTTGACTCATTATCTGGCCATGTGTTACGCTGCAGCTTCTCAACATGGGCTTCTTGCAGCTCTTCCCATCCGCTGTGGTTGAGCTGCTTCATGCTGCTCTGTCCTCAGAGGGCCCTTGTAACTTCTGTTCAGCAGTGCTCCTGAAGAGAGATCTTGAGCCAGTGGTATGTGGTGGGAGATGTGTATTGCCTTCTTTTCTTGGGGGTTGGAAACGGGATTCTGTCCTTGACAGGAGCGCTGTTCTCAGACAGTGTGAAGGAGCAGTAGGAATGGAGAATATCGCCAGGCTTCCTGCTTCAGCGTTTCTTACTCCTTTTGGGATACTGTTTTCAGTACGTGGCTTACAACACAACTTATTGTTCAGAGTGAGATTCAATTGAAATCAATTGCTAATTAAATTTATGTCTAAATTAATAAATCACAACTATTCAGATCATGTTCATATGAATAATTTCTATTATGGTGAACATAATTATTAGATTCAGCATTTAATGAACCATATTGTTCGATGAAATTCTTGTGACAATTGGGACTAATAGAATATGTTAACCTTTATTCGCCTCAGCTTGACACCACATTAGACCATGAATTAATATATAAGTGCCTAGAAGAGTTTCATAATTAAGTAGCCATTGTGACTCCTTTGGCCTGTCGGATGAGTTACTTATCCCGTGTCCTTTCTTTAGAAAGCAGCATTTGAAGCAAGCCAATAAAGGCCCCTGAAATGTGAACAGGGTGTTCTGTTCTTTGTTGTCCCTCCGCCTGTGCAAGTAGCGTCCTGGGCAGTTTGTGTGCACTCCAGTGCGATTCAATTACACGCGTTACCTCCCATAAACACTTCAGCTCGGCCTCCTTCCTCCCTCCCCCCTCGCCACAACCTTGAACGAAGGAATTGCTGGGAGCTTCCAGTCTGTGCGGGTCTTAAATATACGCCAGTCCTAAAAATTACTGCGTGCTAAAAAAATGTTGTCCAGGAGCGCATCCATGCAGATGTGCTGCTGCAAGTAAATTCCCGTGTTTAACTACCTTTGCCTATTTTGTCACTGACATTGCAGAGGAGAAAGCCTGGAAACAGTTTCTCTTTTTTTTAAGCAGGCTGGAAGGCAAAGCAGGGAATAGGCAAGAGGGAATCCAGGGGATTCTAGTCCCCTAAATGCTGTGCAAATAGGTTTAAAAGGAAGGGAAAGGCTGGTGCTCTGGAAGCCAGGTCCCCATGATACACAGCTCTGTGCTATCCCATGGGCCCAATGTTTAGGCTTTAGGCCCACGCGGCTCCATGGGAAGATTTTAAACCCCACAAGCTATGTACTAAGGGATGTTGACTGCAGACTTCAACATGTCGCGTTCCACTCTGAGGAATGCAAGCCCTGGTGCTGAACAACTAAAAGACATTTGGTAACTAAAACAATATTTCCAAATGGAAATCTTCTTATTCTTGGAAAAAAAGAAAAGGGCAACAACAAAAAAGATGACATAGAAAATGAAGCAAAAGCACTGAGCTCTGCAATCTAGAAAATGAAAGCTCAGGAGCCCACTTAACTTGATCTTGATCAACTGGTCTTGATCAAACTTGTCTCTGTAGTACCTCCTGGTGTCCACCTTGCACACCAGGCTCCCATGTGCCGTTTATCTGCTGGGACCAGCCTTTTTCAAAATTTGAAGAGGTTTCCATAGGACTTTCCAATACATGCTATTACTCCTCTAATTTTAAATAATAATGAAGTGGGATAGGATTATCATCACAGGCACATTTTTATAGCTGGAGAATCAAAGTATTAAGGGACTTGCTCAAGTGTAATAAAAGAATAACTGAGCTGGAAACAACTCAGGATCTAGGAAGATTTTAAATGTTCTTCACAGTGCATCCATGAATTAGGAAGACAACAGGGTATACAGTTATTTATTTCTTGCTTCTTTTCACTAGCCCAGACAAACACGAGCAGTAATATTTTGTGGAAGTTGCTTTTATTCTATAACAGCAAGTAATAAGGCCCCAAGAAAACGATTTGCTAAGTAGAAGGAAGAAAGGCCAAACTTGTTAAGGAAATAATGTTATTTTCAAGGTTCTCAGGGGATATCGGAAACAATGGAGAGTAAAACAAATATTAAAATTGCATATAAAAGGTACTTGACATTTTCTATCTCTAACGGCCCAAACAGCATTACTGCAAAATGCTGTGATGTTATTCTATTGGCAAGAATACAAAAGGGAGCAGGCCTGGGAGATGCCAGCTATTCATTTTATTAAGAACTCAAAGAACAGAAAAATGAATAGGTAAATTAAATCGTAATAAGAGCTGAAGAAATAGCAATGCATTTAGTTATTAAAGCCCATTTAATAGAGGAACTTTCATAATTAAAGTGACTCACCCTGCAGCTAGCAAGAACACAGTGCCGCTGCATGTATTTTGCGTGCAAGTCTTCATGGACATGTCATGCTCTTTACTCAGACTTGTCCACATGGGAGATGGAAGCTTCCTACTTGTAGCTGTTAACAGAGTTTCTTCTTTTCCTCTGTTCCATCAGGTTCTCTGCTTTTGTGCCACAGCTTCTGATTTTGCTCATTAGTGTTTCATTTCTGAGCCTCTACAAGGTCAGCAGTGGGTGAGAAAGCACCATTTAAAACTGATCTGGTAATGGGTGGGAGCAAAGACCAACACGGTGGTGGCCTTCCTCAGGTGACTTTAAACCAAGGCTGTGAAAAGAAGGGCTCTGGTATGTGTACTGATGCAAACAGCCATGCTTCTTTAGGGAATGCTGTCCCACCCCCTGGCAAAACAGAGCATTTCACTCTGTCCTTCTCTGCTCGTAGACTAATTTTGGTGTCTTAATAACAAGCGTACCTTTAAGTGCAGTCCTAGGCTTTGGAGTAAGTTGGGCAGGCAACGATAGTGAGACCATGTACTGTATTGGTTTCTTTTTTTATTCTATTTTATTTATTTTAACCTTTGATTATCAGTACCTTTCCTTGGAGTTTAGAGCTGGCAAGTGAAGTAAGATGGGTTTCTGTAATGCCTTTTGTCTTAGCTTGATGCAGATGCCATGCTCTTGGTGGGAAGAGCAAGGGTTTTGCCCACAGCAGCCAAGCCAGGAGTGAGACAGGAGGGGGTAGGACACAGAAAGCAAGATGCCCTCATCCCCATACCCCTTGCATTGGCCAGAGGTGTCAGGCTGGGCATGTGGCAGGGGTGACTGCATGCTGTGAGAAGCAGCGAAATAACTTCCCAAAGTCAGGGAGTGCAGGGTGGAAAACTGACTTGCTGAGTCGCAATCTGCTTTTGGCAGAAAAGTGGTACACAGCACCCCTTGCTCTGAGCAGATTGTACAGTTACCTTTTAGCCCTTTGCTAGTCGTTGACAGAGTTTGTTCTGTTCACGCTGCAATACAGGGACATTAGCTCGTGACTTCCCTTAATGTTAAATCCAGAAGTTTATAAACAGAAGGCAGATGCATGGATTTCATACATATATTATTATTAATTATATTAAATATTTCTATTATGCAATATAAAATGAAAGGATAGTATAATACGTATGTCTCTGCATAGTCCTAGAGACTTGCATTTGCATGTCTTCCACAGGAAGTGGCCTGACTTTCAGGACAAGCGTTAGTTGTTAATGCTGAATTTCCATTGTAGGTTTAACATGGATGTGGTGAAATAAATACATATTCAGACCTATAGCAAAACCATCTACATAACTTAGGTGGTTCCACTGCTTGTTTCTTTAAAATTTGACTCTCTTCCCACTCGAACTGTTTTGTAGGTGGTAATTGCTCACCTTTATTAGTTAACATATAAGCCTCTCTCTTGATTTACCTGTAAACTACTTGGTAATTTATTTTGGACATAGTATTATTTTTGCATTACACTTTCAGCCAAATGTTGGTTGATTGTTCCTCTTAAGCTGTTGGAAAGAAGCTGACTTACGCCAGCTGCAGGGTTGCTTGGTGATATTTCTTTTTTTCTGACCTGTGGTCACCAAGGAGAGGTGATGGCAGTGGTGCACCTTGACTTTGTTGGCTTCTGGCTGATGGCCCTTTTCAGACTGTGACAGAGGGACAGTTTTTTTTGGAAATAACAGTGTAAAACCAGTTCTGTTTTTCAACACTGAATGTTTTTCTTATATTTCTTACTCTTATATTACTTACTTTACTTAAGGAGAAATGGTTTCTTATTCTTTGTGCGATTTATTCTTTGTGTGATTTGTATTAAATCAATATCTTGCTGTGAAACAGCAAGTGTTGGCTCGGAATTGAAGAAAATTGTTGCCATTTTTTAATTGGGATTGCTCATTTTGAAGAAAAAAAGGAACTTCAATTTTAGGAAACTTACACCTTCCATTCTATTTCTCCTTGCACTACAACATACATTCAACATGCATTCAGTTACAGCTGTGAGATGGAAGAGGAAAGGATGGCTATAGATGCGTTAGGTTGGTGGGCAAAGGAATGCAATGATGAGAGGAGGGAAGGCCTTCTTCAAGCAAAGAGGAGTTACGTAAGCGCAGAGACTGGGGTGTCACCTGTAGTTGGTGTGTTTGTTACAGATCTGCTTTGGGATTATTCTGGTCACCTTTGGGATAATCTGGATTTGATCATTATTGATTATCTTGATTTCTTCTAGGAAAAGTACAAAAAATTTCATGTGTGTGTGGCAAGCTAATAAAGCTGATGAGGTTCCTTTGGGTTTGCGGCTTGACCTTAGAAAGGCCTGAATTCTGTTTGTGACTTGGTCTTTATTCTGTGGCCTTATCCACTCGTTATCCTACCAGCAGACCTGTTGTTACTTTAATAAATCTCAAATGTTTAAAAGTGCTTTGAAAAAGACTACCTCCACTTAGGCACTAGATACTATTCTCATGCTGACTCCCTCAGCCCTCAGTTTTGGAGAATGCTGGGAACTGGGGTAGAATATAGACATTTGTTTCACCCTCAAGGCCCCTGACATATTTAGAGGGCTATAGGCAGGGAAACCAGCACCTCTGCCACAGCAGATACCTCTTGCACTCTTGGGAATGAACTGCAAGGCATCTTATGTGACTGATGAAATCAAGGACATGCTCTACTCGACCTGGGGTTGATCTCCTTGTGCTCTGTGGATCGCTCACCTGTGGCTTAGCCAAGTTCACATCTGGCAACAAGTTTCCTGCTGCTGTAGGCCAAGACTGCAAACAGTGAATTCTTTGGCCTCTGCACTGTCTGGTTTGCTGTATCCCGGATCTTGACACCTCCAAATCTCCCCTGTGCACGGAGCTGCCCCTAAGCCTGGCCATGAGCTGAGCCGTACACCCAGCTGCTTCTTCTAGCTCGTGATAATGAATTTTCACTGCAGTGGAATTTCGAAAGGAATTGCTCTGATTCTAAAGCTCATTGGTTGCTAATAATAATAACAATAAAAAGAGCCATTTCTTAAGGACTAAAAACTAATCAGGGCATGTGTAGTTTCTGTGTCTCCTGCAGGTTCGTGTCTTGTGGGGCTGCCAGACCGCCAGACTCACGTGACTGGCTGTCTGATTTCCGACTCAAGCTTTTCATTTCCTAAATGATAACGGATAAAAGATAAAATCTGGCACACACAGGTAATCTTTGCCATCTTAATATTTGTTAAGCTTTTTGATTTACTGAGAAGTTAAAGTCACTGCAGGTCACAAAACCTGCACATTAGATCTGCTTCATAAAACACTGTGAGTGAATGCTTTAGTCATTCATTTCACCATCTTTAAACCAATGTAGCTGAAGAATTGCACCTCCAATTTATAAATCTTTCAATTTATTTCTGATTCTGGTTTATAGGATGGGACTATATCCAGCTTTTCCCAGCCATTTGTGCATAGCTAGAGAAGAAACCTAACATATTTCTTGCATAATGGAGACTTGATCCAGATTACATTTGTTAAATCATCCAAAAGGAAATATTCTCACTAGGAAACTTTTGCACACAGTTATCATATCCAATCTGACCTGTGTTTTAAATTTCTGCAGTTCTTCTGCATATAATCTCTCTTTCTCCCTCTCCACCCCAGTACACACACTCACCCCTCCCTTCTGTGAAGGAGAAATATGATTATCATAGTCTCTCCGTCTCTCTGTTTTGCACATCTGCTCCCCACCCTTTTTCTGAAGGAGACATATGATCCACAGAGAAATTAGAGATGATCTGAACCATTTTGGATACCTACTGCTATGGGATGTTTGGAGGCCCATGAGTAGCTCAGGTTTCACATCTGCCAGCTTTTCAGAGGATGTGATCAAGGGCAGAAACAAGCGGATGATGATGATGATGATGCCACGGAAACTAGTGTGAAGGAAATGGGATCCCTCCTCCCGGAAACATGTGTGCCCCCTAGCCCAAGTCAAGATCATTTGAATGTAGTAATAAGGCTAACACAAAGAAATAAATTATATATATTAAATCATCCATTATTTAAAAAAAAAAAAAAGAAAAAGGGAGCCTATGTCTTTAAAATACAGCCTCTGAGTTATGATCTGCTTTAGATTTGGGCACGGTCTTTGACCTTGGAACGCTGACAGAGTAAAAAAAGAGTGAAATGGGTCAAAGAGTCTGTCAGACAAGGTGAGAGATACCGAGCTTGCCTCTGATCTCACACCAACATGCAGTGGTGTAACTCCATTGCCCTCTGTAGATTTATGCAAACATATGGAGAGTAAAACCTGCCCCAGAATGATTCAGTACCAAAATAGACCCTTTTCTATGGCAATGTAAAAAGCCTTACATGAGGAATACACAAGGTTTCAAAGGGTAAAATTTTGGCTTGGATTAATACTGCTTCCAGCCACCCCAGTGCGGAAACTTCTTTCCAATTAGCTGACCTTGATGGTTAAATTCCTCCTTTTTATCTTCCTCCAACCTTTCCCATATTCCATCTCTTCTTCTCCTTGATCCTCCTGATAAAGTCAGGCTGTCCTTCCAACTGTGATCAGCAGAGCCTTTAGCCAGTGCATAGCACTCTCTCCAAGGACTTCTGATGCCAGGGGCTCCTTTCATTTTCTCTGCAAATACTTTTTAACAAATTCAAAAGGCCTTATTGGGAAAGGAATGAAATACGTTTGTGTGTAGTGATGTATCTGCTAAACGGTGTGTGCTTTTGCCCATGCAGTTCTCAAGGGACTCTGAGGCACATTCAGCAGGCAGAGCACATGGAATTGTTCAGATGTATTGTCTGTGCAGTGGGATGTTTTTCTGAGAGTCAGAAACCAGGAGAGCACTAGGAACACACATTATTTTTGGAGACTTGCTGGGCTATATGGACTAGTTTCAGACTGCCCCGTTTAGAGCCTGACTTTGCCGCTGCAGTACAAGGCAGGTAAGTGTCCGTCCTTCACAAAGAGATGCGGAGCACTTAAGCCAACCATCTAGGCTCCCTCCATAGCCTGTGCAGCCAGGGGAGAGCAATTCATCATGTGGCATCAGTCAGACACTTCTGGTAGTTGGTGTTGGGATGAGGCATCCAGCCCAAAGTTCTCCACGTACCTGAGCTGCCTGGTCAGCCACTTTCTTTGGATAATGTGCAAACAGCAGCGAAGAGGAGGCTTCAAGTGTAAACTGAACACTACTTGAGCTGTGAGAGTTTGAGCAGCTGACAACTCAACCCTCCTGTTGGAAGTGGGCATTTGTCAGGGTCTCTGGCTTTCAGACTGGGGCCAGTGTGTCAGAAAAGGAATTTCCTCTCTTTGGGCAAGAAGAAAGTGGAGGGGGCAAGAGAGGAAAAAACTTCAAGAAATCTTTTGATGGAATAAAGAAGCATGCATATGTTTGTGCTAGGATATATGCAAGGCAGCTATTAGGTATGCCAAATGCCAGGTGTTTTACCCTGCTGAATTGGCTGCTGTACCATAAAACCACTTTCTGTTTTCTTTTGTCCCTACAACATTCAGCAAAGAGACGTTTTGTTTGAACCTCCACATTTACCTCCGAGCGGTCTAGCTAAGAAAGAAACTCCTGAGAGATATTACGGCACACGCACACAAGGACAAGAAAGCAGGAAATGTACCAGCTGCTGCAGAAAAAAAAAAAAAAAAAAAAAGAGAGAAAAAAGAAAAAGAAAAAAAAAAAAAGAGTGCTTGCAGTCCAGGAAGGGCTCAGTATTTCTGTTCCATGTGTTTATTAGTTCACTGCTCTTTGACATTTTTCCCCCAGCCACTGCTTCCACTCGATTTTTTTTACCAGTTTAACAGCAAGCAATTACCCTTCCCCCAGCTTTGAAGCTATTGTTCCTTGCATGCTCCTGTCTTTGGTTCACAGAAGATTTGACTGTATCTGTTATTAGTCTTAGGTCTCCCGAGTTTTGCTGTAAGTTTTTGTATTCTTCATGTTTCAGATCACACAGGCCAAGCTTGAATTACCCTGGCCTCAGTTTCTAATAAAATATCTTTTTCCCCAAGGTGCTAGCAAGAGAGTCATATCTGGGGTGGAATCATGTGAAATGCGTTCATTTTTTGCATGTCCTTCACCTTAGATCAGAGAGTACTGACTCATGATTAAGTTTTCTTCTGTTTCTGTTGGAAGCCCCGCGTTGTCCTCTAGCCTCCCTTGAGAAGGTTAAATTCAGCCCTGACATTTGATTACTGAAACGTGGCCCCACTTTCTCTGGAAGTTTTGTAGGCATGACCCAACTTTTCATTCTTTAACAAGCCTCCAACCCAGAACCGCCTGCTTTTAGGTTGCAAACCCTGCCTCCTCACGGGTTTGAGCAGTGCATGCAGTGTGCTGAGTGTGGGACTGATGGACACCCTCCTGCTTCCTTCTCTGGGCCTCTGACTAGACAGCAGGTAGGTGGCACTGCGAAGGACCTCAGTGGGGTGCAAGCCAAGGGTGCTCTGCTTCCCTCTGCGCCCTGGTTTCCTCCTGTGGTGGTGACAGGGAGGGTTGCTGTGTACCCTGGTGAGAAACTGCCCTGTGCCTGAGCTTCTTGCTGGGTTTGGAGAGGGAAATCATCACCGGTCCCTTCACAGCTCGGAGCTGGTGGCTGTCCCTCCTCTTGGCTTGGCCTTGCCAAAGAAGTGGTGGGGGGCGACACGTGCAACCAGCATGCTCGCACATCCCACGCACGAAGCATCTGCAGGGCATCCCCGAGGGCCTTGCTGAGTGAACAGCACGAGTGTCATCAAAATACTTCTGTCTCTATCTGCATGACTTTTTGGTAATATTTATCTGCTTACTAAGAATACTTCTTGGCCTTCATAAACGAAGACTCATGCTGATTTTTTTTTTTTCAAGATATTTAGTTATACTCTAGAAATGTACAGACACATGACCCGAAGGAAAATTGTGCAGAAACAGTGTTACTGTTGCTTACTAGAGAGTTTAGGATAGGGCACTAGAGGCAGGCGTGAAGATTTAGCTTCGATTTTTTTCACCTTAAAGAGTAAATCTTCAAGGTGGAAAGGATTTTGGAAATTCCTGTGACTCAGCTTTAGGAAGGGGAACTCATCCTTTCTATGACACACACTATAACTTTTTGTGTTGAACCAGTTTTTCTGAGCTCCTGGTGACTTTCACTCTCAAACGATTTCTGTATGTTACCATCTCAAGGTTTTCCTCTGCTTTAACATTCTCAGGGACTCCAGTGATCAGTAAAATTACCTATCTACCTTCTTCACATAAATGAATAGGTTTCTGCCCCACAAAAACAAAAATAAAAAAGGCTGTGTGTTCATGCAAGACCTTTCCAGGTAGCTTTCAAGTCCTTTGTTCTGTGCTTGGTCTTGAGTTGTCAATGTTACTGTTCATTTGCATTTCACATCTCCGAGTAAGACAATGTCCTCAGGGTTCTCACTTGTTATTGGATGCCAGAGCTGAAACACTGAGCTGTACCTTCATATTCTATTGTATTTGATGAGGGATTCTTAGCACTGCCGTGTCTCTTCCAGTTTGGAGGATATCTCCTTTCCTGACAAAGTTTGATACCTGCTGGTGATCAAGGTGTATCACAGAGTTAACCCTGTCCCTGCCAAGCAAATGCTGTCCTACCCTTCCAGTTTGTTTGTACGGGGAGGGTCAGGGTGTTTGAAGTTAAGTGTGGGGAATGGATGCCTGTCCTGTAGAGAGCTGTAGCTGATGAATTACAGCAGTCTGTTCAGGACTTCCTTTCATTGTTAGCATTTTCTCAGGAAAGGTTTTATTAGGCATTGGTCTACAGCAGTATGGAGAAACACAGGGCAAACTGTCTTACACTGATACAAAAACCTTCCCTTTAGTGAGGCCGATCCCCAGCTTAGCAGTTGGGTTAAAATGCAGTTCTTGCTGCTTCATACCTGTGGATGGACAAGGGCTACTGCGCTGTAGGGTGTAAAACAGAATCCACATGAAGGTCTACTGAGAGATTGTTCACATCAGTATGTATATACATATATACTTTCTTTTTTTTTTTTCTTTTTTTTTTTTTTTTTTGGCCTAAGTGCCTGAAACAGCTCTGTTTACTGAGTTTACCAGTTTACTGAAACAGAGGAAGCCTGTGAACTTAAAGCAAATAAACCAGAGAAACAGCTGTTGGAGGAAGGCAGTGGAAGATTTTTGTAGACCTTGCTGGTTCTGCTTGCACTGAGCTGCTATGGTTGGTGGGCTTTCAAATCTCTGGCACTAAAGGGCTCATTTACAGCGATTTCAAGTTATCTATAGTCTTCCTCTTCATTTCTCTAATAGACATTTCTTCACTTATTCTGCTGTACATTCCTCAGAATTCTTAGCTTTCATAAACCAAAATTCATAATGAATTGTTTCAGATATTTAGTTCTGCCATAAAAAAGAAGAATGTTACCCAATGGAAAATTAGATAAGCAGAAATAATATTGCTCCATCTTTCTGTATAATGAAGGTGAATATTTAGTTCCACCCAACTTTTATATGCATGGTATCATTTAATTGTTTAGTCACTAGAAAAGCACAGAAGGGAATGTAACCTGGTTTTTTTACTTACAGAATTACTGTGATTTCCTCAGTTTGGTTCCTATAATTATTTAATAATAGGCGGTTATACCTCAGTTCTGACAAGCTGCCTGCTCGCTCTCTATACCTGTAAGACAGTGAAAAGCAGCGGAAGGAGTGACTGAGGTTGCTGCTTGTCTCCTGAATATCATTATGAATCAAGTTGCTGCTCATAGGGCAGTCACTGCTCCTTTCTCTCTATACTGTTTTAGAATGGGATATGTTTAAAGAAAAAGTCTTTGGTTTCCAAACAGACAGAAATTATGTGTGGAAGTGTAAAATGGAAATCAAACTGCAAGACTAGCATGGACTTTGCCCTGCAGCTGTCCTGGTCTGACAGGAAGCTCATCACTTCTGTCCTGTCTGCAGCAGGCATGTGTCTCATTAGAGCAGGGATAGCATTTCACATGCTACAGTGAATACATTATTTAGGAAAAATAGGGGTGAACAAAAGTCCTCTTAAGGTGTCAGAAGGATACTTTCAGTGTGCTGTTTGGTATCTTACCTTGTCTTCCCATATTGGCAGGTCTTCTTTTGGTCTCTCTTGTCATGGATATCCTAACACCTAAATCCTTTGGATCTTTATTTTATTGTTTTATAGATCATCTATTTTCCTTCATCCTGTCTGGATCCTTACCTTGTATTGTATACTCTTGTGTTTTACCTAGTTCCTCCCTTATTTTTATTTCAAGGACCTCCCGGACACAGAGGCCCATAACCAAGCATCCTGGGCTCAGAGTCCCAGGAGACTCAGATGTGATTTAAAAAAAAAAAAAAATAAATCCAAGAACTACTGCATCAAGGTGAATCTGATTTCAAAAATCCTTGTTCAAAACTTCCCAATCCCCACTCTATCACATTTCATTCAGTTGATTATTAAAATGGAAGGTACCTTGGTGGTTTGGTGGCTCTTTCTTGCATCAACTAGTCATTCCACTGGGGATGTGGAAAACCTCTCCCAATTAAAGTTGTGTAGAAACTGGTACATTTCTGTGAGAAAGGTAACTGGCTAATTTTTCCAACAGCAGTGAATTTCCCAATTCTTCATTTGATTGGAAAACTCAAATACCCCAGGGTGAATGTTATGGAGAAAGTTTGGGGTGGCCCGGCACAAGGTTATGCATGTGCTGTGTTTCACTACAAATTAATAATGTCTGATATGTTGCCCTTGAGGAGTGGCTATATTTGTAAACAGATTTAAGAACTTGCTTCTGGTTGCACTATATTCTGTTAGTCCATACATTCACACATTCAGTATTTTTTTTTTTCCCCTCAGTTGTCTCAAGTTGTCACTCAAACAGTGATCATGTTGATTTTAGTTTCTTACAATACAGTCAGGATTTTATAAGCTTTTGTTTCTGTAAGGGTAAGCAGAAACATGTTTTTCAGTAGTGTGTTAGAAGAGTCCTGTTACTAACAGTGCAGATTGTATGTATATTTTCCTGAATAACAAAGTTTTATACAACTGTACCTTGGCTTACAGGTATTTTCGTGATCTTAGAAAAACAATTAAAATAAAAAGTATTGTATATACACCCAACATTAAATATTTTCATTATTAATTTATTGTTTGTAATAAGTCTAACTCTAATCCAATGTTTATTAAAACTGGACAGGATTTATTAAATTGGTTCAAGATTATCAAATATGTGCAGATCTTTACATATATTACATTAATTCTTTTTCTAAATATTTGCAAAATTTATTAAGTCTTTGCAAGACATCTAAAAATGTTACATGGCACTCAAATGGGCCATATTTGTAACACTGACAGAATAGACTGATTATATGAATATCTGAAAACAGCATCTGAAGAACAAAGCAGCACAGTATCTCAATGGTGGTTAAACACATCTTGATGTGTAGTCTTTAAGAAGTGTATTTTTTAAGGGAAGCCTCCTTTTAGACATTTCACTATGTTTTGAAAAAAAGTATGAGGAGTCCTTCACAAACGGGATGAAAGTGCAGCTATGTGTGTGCTCCTCTTTTTGCCCTCTGTGGTATAACAGGGAACATTATCAAAGCCATGGTGCAATTCAGAGGAGTTTTAAGGCTGCTCTAAACCCCATCCAATAGTGCAGCCATAGTGAGCCATCCTGGGAAGCATCCGTGGCGATGTCTTCAGTGAGTGCACTGAACTGAGACTCAGGAGGTCTACATCCAGACTTCTTAAGGGAATCTGGATTAATAACATTTAGGTGACTTACACTGAATATTCAAATACTAAGCTGCTGCACATCAATAGGAATTTCTGAAAATCTTAGCATTAATTTTCCAGTGCTTCAGTTTCTTCTCCACAAGATAAGAAAGATAACACAACCCTGCAAGTCAGAGTAGGTGGCATAGAGATGAGCTGGTCATTGCTTATGACATTTTTAGATCATGACTATATAAGTACCTCTTAGGTAAAAAACATTTTTTTTTCCTCCCACTGTTAATTACACATTTCAAATGTAAAAGTATTCTAATTTAAAGGAAGTATTTACCTGGAAGTCTCGTTTTATTGAAAAGTTCTTAACTTTTACTGAAGTGTGAATATTCAGTTTGTTGTCCATTCCCCACACCAACATTTGTATTTTTCTTCATAAGTGCAATACAGTCATACAATCACTGATGTCCAAAAAAGTGTTTTCTTGGGGGAAAAAATGTGGGTGCTAAGCAGCAAAAGCTAAAAAAAAAACAAAACCACAACAAGAAACTGCACGAACAGAGTGATAACATGTTCAAAAGCTACATTTCTCATTAATGACTTATAGTAATATAAAATACATTTATTTTTATTTAATGTTAATGTCAAAAGAATATCAACATTTTTATGGTATTCATAAACATGTTCTTGTTACTTTATGGACGTTTTTGTTCTGTCGATTCACTTGTGCTCTTAGTTTACCTTCACTTCACCCCTGAAATTGATATTCCCTTTGTGCAGCTCAATTAGAAATGTCTATGTGAAGGTACACAAACACTAGTAATGATCGCGTGGAAGTCTCAGATCTGTCAAGCGAGCAGGTTCAATCCCCAGATTACAGACAAAACCTCCGTCCTGGGCTAGTATGGCACAAAGGCACGGTCTGGCACTGGCGGTGCGTTAGGACGCGACCTGTGCTGTAGGCTGCAGCCGCGCATCCAGCCCAGGCAGGCCTTGTGCAGGCTGCCACAGTGCTTTGGTCACAGCCTTCAGTGGGCACAGCAGTGTTTGCTACTTGCAGTGTTTGTGAAAGCACCAGAGATAATAGTAATTTTCCAGTTGATTTTTTTGCAACCAGGTTTCCCCTGGTGGTATAAACAAGAGGAAACCGCGTTAGGAATCCTGAGAACCAGCTCCTGGAAAGTAGGTTCTGGTTCAACAGATAAATGATTGCTGGGAATAGCAACATTCCACTTTTATTTTCTCAGCAGACCATCAGGAACATTATCCCAGAGACTGCCAGAATGCAAAGCTAATTTATCTTTTTGTAATATTCCTTTTAGACATCTCCATTTAAATACGCAATGCATTTGTCTGAAGTGCACGGGGAAAATATCTTCTGTTACGGACAAGATCATTGCTTGATGCAAACTAGAACAGGATTATGGAATTTCATTGGAGCTATGGCAATTGACACTCCTGTGGGGCTGAATGCGAATGTTAATCAATCTATTTTAATTCTGTTTTCTGTTGTATTTAACCTTTGGGTAGGCTTGTTAGGGTAGACATTGTATACATCTTTTTCTCGGCTATTCATTTAAACAGCCTTCCACAGTCTGTGTGCATTTTGCTTTGGGCAAAGAAAATGTGCACTTAACATTTCTGTTCTGAACCATATTTTAAATGAACCCTTTTGTAGTTATGAAATATGTAATTAAAGCTGTAACCCAGTAGAGCACTTAAATGAATGCTTAAGAGTCTGTATAGTTTCATGGACTTTCTGGGTAAATTGAGTAAGAATATATTGCTTCTGACCTAGCCTACACATTATTTTCAGTCAGCTGGTACCATGGCACGACGGTTCTCTGGCAAGTGCATATTTTATCCAGCTGTGGGAAAATCTTATATTTTGTTTGAGACTGTGGAGAAGTCTCATCAAAGAGAGTAAGAGTCAAAATGAAATGATGAAGAGGCCAAATTTGGTACAGGATGTTCCTGAGGCTTTTGATGTTGGTATTATTAATCATAAATTTGATTACTTCTGGGTGCATTTCTGCCCATAAGGCAACTGACTGAAGTCTACACTCAAGACCTAGGGCTCTAATTCAAGAAAGATGTGGAGATGCCCAGACATTGATGTGTAAGCTCAAAGAACTAAGTGTTTAGTTCCAGGAGTGGTCACAGAGCTGAGTTTGGTACCTGGGATCCAGAAACAGTGTAAGAGGGAGAGAAAGGATCCTAGACTTCACTTGAGAGCTAACTTCTGAGAAACCTCAGCCAGCTGGTAGAAGTTGTAGAAGAGATGGTTTGTCTGGAACTCTGACCTTGGGTATCAAATTCAGAACCACAGGCAGGCATATCTGTAAATGAGGAATTCAGAGCCTTTTTGTTCTCTTAGAGAGGAGAAGTGTTACTTTCTCACAAAAATCCAGCGACTGTGGCACTTGCACATGGAGAGGAGGGACATGCTATTCAGGCCCGTCAGGAATTGGGGTCACATTTTTTCACAGCCCAGGAAAATGCACTAAGCAATAAGTTGTGAAATTTTCTGACGGGAGAACAAAAAGTATGGAGTCATGGGGGGTGGGATTTCATCTCTCTCACTTGAACAAGACTGCCAGACAGCTGAGAACTGAAGACGCGTGGGATCAGGCATTGAGGTGCAGAGGTAAAGTCGCTCCTGGAAGGGTGAGACTACTTATTGGCTTAAATCCAAAAACTTTCCAGCAGTAAGGGTGAGATCCCTCAGGCTTTCCTCTCCTAGCTGAGTAGCTTAACCACAAGATGAGGCCCAGGTCTTTCTGCCCCCATGATTCTCTCATTCCTGGATGCACATCAGTTACAAAGTTTTCTGTAGCTTCATGGTCTGGGCACTCTCAAGTGTTTTGCAGTTCAAAACCTTAGGCTAAAGTGATGCTTTGGGGTTCAAAAGCCTCAGGCTAAAGTGAGGCCTAATACTTTTACTTCACACTTAGATAAATCCTGTAAGCACCAGACTGTTTGGCCAGAAGTAGGCACCATCACCAGTGTGAGTCATGAGTGTTTGGAATATACCTAGCTTCTCCAGGGACTTGCATGCTAGCTTTTGTCTTTCCTAAATCCCAAACAGCTTTAAGCAGAGATGCCCAGGTGGCTAGCTCATGAAAAGATAGATATCCTCTGGGACATCCTCTGTAGTGCTAATATAGCCATAGTTCTGTGAGTAAATTCCTGAACGCTTTATTGAATGCTGACCTAAAATAGTGCATTGTAATGTCAGAGGAAACCATTTAATTTCATCCAGTCACTTCTTTATGGAGCCATACAAATTTGTGTTTCACTAGAACATGTCAGCCAGAACGTCATCTTGTTTTCATTTGAAGGATCTAAAAGATGAATCCACCATTTCATTCAGTTATTTACGCTCATGTTGAATTATGCTCCCTATTCCTCAGCTGAATTTGCCTGGCTTTTGTTTGCAGATGATAGGAGCACGGTCTCACGGAGTAGCTGCAGTTGCTTTATAGCAATTGCGTGGGAATAGTTTTTCTACTTAAGCATTTCTTAAAAACTGCAGATCTCTTTGTTTGGCTTCTCTGGAGGTCCATTGCTTTACATACACAATTTGTTTACTAGAGCATTCGTTTGAGTTGAATATCACAAAACAGTATGTGTGAGTTAAACAGCCACTAGTGGAGTGGGAAGTTTTTATTAATTGTTCTTCTGTATTTTTTAACATTTGATCTTCCATAACACATGATGAAAATGCATTTTTGGTGGCACATCTTGCCCCAATTCAAATAGATCAATTCGGTATGTGAAAGGCAGCTTCATTTGCTGTCCTTGACATAACTAACCATGCATTATCAGGAACACTTCTTCCTAGCTAGACTTATTATTTGTTCAGAATCTTAATAGATGGGCTTTGTGCTTATAAATTTGTAATGCTGCTTACCCTATATTTTAAGTCAGAGTGGATCTTTCTTTCTGTTGAGGATTCTCCACCTCTTTTTATTTTATTTTTTATTTTTACAAAAGAGATAAGTGTTTTCATTCACCTTCTGTGACTTACAAGCTATTGAGTAGCACTTGTTGTGTTTGAATGTCACATTATATGTATTATAGCTGATAAAGAAATGTCATTTTCCCTCTGTTGCTAATATCTCTTGAGACACTCTCAAAAACAAGATGTTTTGACACAAAGTGTTTGTCTGGCTAAATATATTTAAAATAACATCATGTATTTGTTGGAGAAGATCAAATGGTAGTGAGGTTCCCCTTTCCTACTTGTTCAGTGTGATGATTTCCTTCTAAATTAGTAAACATCTGAGGATGCAGTGATAAGAAAGTCAGCTGGGCTGGTATTAAAACAGCAACTGGTATACTGAGTCAGACTGAAGATCTTTCAAGCCCACTAAGAGCCAGGAGTGCCAGTAAAGTGTCTGCTGTGTGAGGCACATAGATTGCAGAGGCCTTGCCAATTTTTCTATATACACATGTATACAGGCTTTATGTATATATAGGCTCCTAACTATATGTGGGCTCCCTAGGGAAGTGGTCACAGCCTTGAGCCTGCTGCAGTTCAAGAAGTGTTTGGACAACTCTCTCAGACATGTGGTTTAATTTTTGGGTGGTCCTGTGTTTAGCCAGGAGTTGGACTCAATGATCCTTGTGGGTCCCTTCCAACTTGGGATGTCCTGTGGTTCTATTACATGAATGACTGTTAGATTTCAATTTTGTATTGTATGTAAATGTTCACGCAGTGACCAACCCATTACCTGGTTTCTGGTAAAAAACAATTTTGAGATTTCCAGAGCTGGAGTTGGCATCCAAGCTAGGTAGTGTTTCGGACCGTTTTTGTGCTTTGGGCTCCCTGCAGCATCCTGCTGCAGGAGTCCCCGGTCTTGGTTGTGGGGTGGATGAAGAAGAATTCACCATTCAGAGGTCAAGTGACTACTTATGCACATTTAGGGAGGTCATGCAAGCATATTCAGCCAACGCATTATCAAGAATGAAATATGCTGGCAATCAGGACATCCGTGAATGCCTTCTGTCCTGTGCAGATGATATGGGTGCATGGCCCAAAGTCACAAAGTATGTTTCCTAGGGTTAGACTTCTCACTGCCACAAACATAGATTGTCTCTGAACTTCTACTGTTTGTCAGATTAAGGTGAAATTTATTATTCTAATTCTTTAGTGTTTCAGAAAGCCATTGAAATTAGCCCCTTTCTCTCTTCATGTAGGATTGATTAGTATAGCTTCCTTCATGGCCCTGGGCTTTATTTTCCACTGTGCTCCCTAGGTCTAGAAATACAGAGAATTTTTGCTGATGAGGGGAAGGGAAGGGACTGGCCCAATTCCCCCAGGCACGTGAAGAGCAAAATCCCAAACAGGGCTAGTGAGGTGAGGCCCGCTCTCTGGGGCACAGGGCAGCTGGATTTCAGTGCACTCCTGCCTCATCCTTTCCTATTCAGGAACTTCTGTCTTCCTGTAAGGAATGGGTAGCGCAGAATGAGTCATCCTGGCACTTGGCCACCTGGCAATGCTCCTTTTTTTGAGGAAAATCCCCTGGCTTTTATAGGGGACTCCTGGGACCCAGCACAAAGGGACCAGAATCTGGCCCAGGAACCATAACACACACAGCTTACCGAAACTGCTTAATGCTATCCCACAGCTACAACACACCATTGTCTGCCCATCCTATCTTATGGAAGCTCATAGTGATTTTTTCCATGCATCTTATCCAGCTGTACGTTGTTATCAAGTGCAGCTTCTGTTTGTTAGTTCCTTAGATAAAGGCCTCCCTAAGTCTGATCCATGCTCTGCTATTGTGCCTCTTCCTATATCACCATATGTGGTGCATTTCTTCTTTTATGTCTCTTCCAAGACTATCTCAGAGCATCCATCCGTCATCTGGTGATATGATTTGCTCATTGTGATTATTCTTTTTTTCAGAAACAGAAATGTATGGCGTACATAGTATTTAGCAACACTGCCAAAGACTGCTCCATATCATTAAGAGATTACTATTTCTTAACTAATGTAATGCAATTTCCAATTGCAGCCACAGACAACATTTTCATTAACTGAAAGGTGAATATAGATATGTCCTGTTCTCTTCTGTGTTTTGCATCTGAATCCTACTCTTTTTCAGACTGATCTGAGCCAACTGTGCTGGAGCATGTGTGTGTTTGTGTATGCTTTGGTATGGCTAACAGAGTATTTCCAGGGAAGATCTGGGCACATTTATGTACATACTAGACACCTTAGAGATCCTGATGTGAATGAGTGAGTAGGTTCCTGTAAGGTTGCCTTTGCAGAGTGTTCCTTGAGTTGTTGTCAGGTTTGATATTATTTATGTTTTATTTGTCAGTCCTCTATATTTTTAGCTTTTTTTTTTAACAACTAAAGTTCAGTTACAAACATATCGGTATCATAAAAGAATTTCCTTTGCTTTCAGTTTTAGAATTTATTATATCTTTATTTTGTCATGCTTTGGTCCCAATCTCTTCAAAATTTTAATTCTGTTAAACTGATATACATTGGGATATACTCTCATTGGGCTTGCCCTGGAAGATGTCAGTGTTCTGAGCTTCCTGAGAGCTCATGAGAGTTACAAGTTGAGATATCTAGGAATGAAATCACATACCCTGAACCAACTCCATCTGGAATGAAAGGCAGCAGCATCTGTTTAGAAGCACAGGTCAACACGAACACAGAAGCCTGGTGTCCACTCCCTGCCCTGCCTTTTCAGTGCATTATTAGGTAAAATCAATGAAGAAGTGGTAGGGAAAAAAATGGGCCATTTCTGCCTCTGGAAAGCCACTGTCTTAAGTACATTAAAAACGATAAAAACACTGAGGCAGAAATGACTAGATAAAAGAAAAAATAATGTTAGGCATAGTGGGAATCCATACTGAATTTTTAAATTTTGGTAATATTGTAAACAAACACAATGAAAACAAATTTCCAGTGAAAACTGCAGCTTTTCTAAAGTTGACACAAGTTGTTTTGCCTATCATTTATATATCCAAATATAACTGAGTGCTGCAGTAGTGAATTGAATCTCTCCATGTCCTTGACCGTGCCTTTTACCTGATTCCTAAATTGTAAAGAGTGAAAGATTTGAAAACAGGCTACTGGAAATTCTTTCTTTTTAGGTTTTTCTCACTTAGGGTCTGAGTTGATGTGATTCTAGAAAGCCTGTGGATCAGTCTGCAGGAACTGATGGGGATTGGTGTGTAAAATAAGCCACCGATGGTATCTGAAATCTTCTTTATTAAGTAGTAGGTTTTGTGTAGGCTGAGACCAGGAGGTCCCTGCAGCATTTTAATATATGCCAGAGTCGGAAAACTGGACCTAAGGGAATGTGTGGAAACTGTCCACACCTCTGTACTTGTTAATGAATTAATTATGGTTCAAAACCAGGGTAGGAGATCAGAAGTGGGATGAAAAATGAAAGCTGGACGGCCTTGAGTTGTCTGTTGCTTGGGAATTAAAAAGTATGTGGTCTGATGGCAATCAACAGCCACGTACTTAGGCTTTCTCAGCTGGTATATAACGTGTTAAGAAAGTATTTGCAGAAATTATTTTAAGGAAGAGGATAGTATAAAGGTCCATTTTCAGTAGGACTGCCCCAGCTTCTCTTTGAATTTTTATTTTAGAAGACAAGCCCAGGTGTCATTGTCTCTCTGTGCTTTCAGTCAACTTTACTCTCTAAGGGGTTCAAATTCTGGTGTGGACCAGAAAGCAGAAGATGCAGGTAGCACCCCAAATCTCACAGCGTTTTTATGGTCCCTTTGTTTCTCACAGCAATTTTATTATTACTATTACTTTAACTATGTAGCCCTCTGGGTTCTTGTGGTCTGTGGGCTTTAGAAACTTGGTGAGCGTTATAGTTATTCCTTGGGACATATATACACAAAGGAAGGGCTCAGCCGACGTGTATTGAAGCTAAGCAGCAGCCCAAGTAGCACATAGCCGCCAGGATAAGCCTTTTTGAAGTTTTGATGGTGTGTTCATTGTTCTGTCTGTCTGTCTGTGTAGGCACACAAACGCATGATAGATTAATCGAGTTAAATATATCCCAAACTTGTTTGAAACAATGCCTATTTAATTTTTTCAAGAGACTGCACAGAAGTATAGCATTGTACCACAAATAAAAGTGTTGCCACAATGCCTGTAAATCAGAGCTTTAAACTATGTTTCAATTATCCTTCTATTATCCAGCTGGTGTTTAAACATGTTTATTATTCAAATCAGTAGAGAATGTGCTGCTGTTGTGTAAACAACTGTCAATTGCTGAAACAATGATTACAAGGCACCATCTCTTTCAGGTGTACTTAGAGGTACTTATACCTCAACCACTTGTATTTAAATAACATGCAAACACAATGCTTGAGTGACTACTTTCACTCCTGTTTCCAATACCTCGTGCCAATTCTATTACATTAAGAGGGAAATCTATTACATTTTTCATTTATACACATCTGTACTCTGTTTTTAACCATTGTATCATTAAGGCTTGAGTTAATATAATAGATATGCCAAGAGATGCAGTACATATTGAGAAATCCTGTTCAAAATAAAAGCCAATTTCTCTGCATTATTTTAGGGTATTTGAAAGCTTTTATGAAAACAATACTAAGAAAATTACTTTCTAAAGAGGAAGCCTGAGAAAAAAAAAGATTTACTCGTGGAACTGTGCTATCCTCAAACCTCTATTCATTTCGATGTAAGCTGAGTACATTACCAGTTGTGGGTTTGGTGTTCTTTTTTCAGATCGGCATTAACAAAATATAGTATTGATGGCATTGAAATGTCTTTCCTGTATGTGTGACAGTATTCGGTATCTTTGCACGTGCCTACTGCTATGCAAAGGTAGTTTAACAAGCAGTGTTTGCAAAGTGAGCTTTTGAGGCAACTCTTAACTGGTTCGTTACAAACTGGGGGGAGAATGTTTGAAAAAACAGCATTTTGGAAACTACCTAGAGAATCCTCAAAAGACAGAACTGAAATAAAGATTTTGTGCTAATCTCAGTGTTCTCATGAAGCAAAGATGATACCACAGTCTTTGTCTGTCTTCTATATTCCTAGAGGAGAAAACCTGGAAAATAAAAGGAGATATTAAAAAGGTAAAAAAATAAAAAATAATAGTAATAATAAAATGTGAGCTTCTGACTAGTGCTATTGCTTTTGCTTTTCCTCCCCGCTTTTCCTGTCTTTTAAGCTAAATGCTTAAATATAGAGCTGATGGAAGAAACAAACACTACCACAAGGATAAGCTGTTGTAGTGTGCTGATAAAATATGACATTCTTTTTCAGAACTTAATAGAGATGCTTTGACTGTTGTTCTGCAGTCAACAAGGCTGGTCTAATTGGTGGCCATGGCAACAAAATCAGGTCATACAGAGGTTCATACCGAGATCAAGCATATGTAGATCTTCTTGTTCAAATATACATAAAGATAAGAACCTTTAGTGAGAGCCCACAGTGAAAGGCTGAAGATGGATGCTCCCACGCACATCTAATATTACTTAGAAATATTTACCTGTTTGTAACATAATGATGTTTTGCAGAACAGAAATAGAAAAATCCTCCATACCCATTGGAAAACAATAATTTTTTAAAGTCAAAGTAGAGTGTGTGCATGCACATTGCTTCATAGCTGTTTGTAATTTACTCCCTGGGGTTTTTAGTGTGTCTGACTTATATTTTAGATGTAATTAAGTAATCAGTGGTGTACACTGTAAAATGAATGTTTAGGCTGCTTAAGGTTGAATTTTCACAGCCATAGCAGCTGCGCAGTTATGGCTCCTGCCCCCACCTCCCTTAGTACAGTCATCCATTTACAATTATTACTTGAGTTATTTACGTAGTTATGATATTTCATAGAAATAAAATAGCAGCTACCTGGTAACGGCTGGCAGCAAATATGCAGCAACTCACATGATTGCATCTCTCGTATTTCCTACTAAGTGTGCGTGTAAGGTTTACAAGACTTGGCTAGTTAGCCCTCAAGTAACCCAAGCCTTGCTCAAGGCATCAAGAAGCTGCTACTTGCAGAGCACAGGATGTCTTTAACAGGTCTCCTCCCTTTGACCAACTGCTTATAAGCATGATCGAGGCCAGAGAGGACCTCTACAGCCTTTCAGCCTCACCACCTGTATTTACAAATTGGCTTGTAAAAGTCAAAAGTTAACATCTTACGATGCATAGTAGTCCAATAAAAATGAATAGATAGCCTTGGGCATGAGCATATTGGACAAGAATACCCACCCTCCACACATACACATGTGCTCAGCAATGTGTAACAAAAGTTCCCACCAAAAATGCTCCTGCTCTGGGTTGTGAATCCAGTTGTTACCTAGATGTGGCAATGCAGCGTTGGAAGAGCTCTCTCCACCTTTTATTGACATGCCAAGCTGAGATGATGCACAGTCGTTACCTACTTTCCCAGCTGGATTCATTTACTCATAAACACAAGCTTGTACTTTAAGTACCATTTGCAGTAAGATTTTGAACAAGTTGAACTAGGCATAGTATGGTAGGAACAGAGAAGCTTTCTGAAGTAATTTCTATCTCCTGGCCAATTCTTCAGCAGGGAAACATTTTACTGGTTTCCTGCTTCCTACTGGTCTTTGCTAAGATACTGGGAAATTGCAGATGCATGTATCTGTGTGTTACTGATGGAGACTCCCTTGTCCTTCTTTTCTCAACCTTTTCTGTTTGATTTTATCAGCAAAGTCCCTTTACCAACCCCTACCCCTGCCTTCTCAACAAAGCTGTTTTCTTAGCTACAAGGATATGCAAAAAAAAGATCTGATTGTAGTTATCTGTCCTACTAAAGGCAAGGATTAAGGTTAAGGTTTAAACTGGAACAGAATGCTCTGGTCCAGCCCTTGTAAATGTTGATAGATGTCATATTTCTATGCCTTTCCACACTCACCAAGAAATTACATGTATGTATGGTTTTGTTTCAGCTAGTGCGTTGAAGTTCTTTTCCTCCCTAAATCTCTGAATTTCTGCATACACCCAGTGCAGGGATTAGAAATTCTCTCTTCCCCCAAACTTATCCCTTTTTAAAGCACGTTAAACTCATCTGTGATGTTCGCTTCTCTCTTGACATTCATTTCCATCACTATAATCGTTGCTACTTTAGAAGCCACATGCATAAGTGTTACTCATAGAGCTGAATGATATGTGCATGTGGTTAAATCTTACCTCTGAAGAGGAATGGATGTGTACTCTGAAAAAGCAGAGTCTATAGATGAGGTTTGGGTTGGTCCTTCACCTTACTGTGGAAATGCAAAATGGAGGAGTGATGCTGGCATGGACCTGTGGCAGATGTGGATGTGTTTGTGGAAGACCTTGTGAAATAAATGTTAAAACTGGGACCTTAGGTGGGACATAAGGGAAATACAAGGCTTGTAGAGACTTGTACTTAAATGACTGGATGGGCCTATGTAAGAGAAGAAACTTGGTTGGTCCAATCCGTTCTTGCATGAATGAGCAGATAGCTTCTTGTTGCTCCCAGACACACAGATCTAGGAAAATACACACTGAAGACCCACAGAAATACTCCAGGCTATGGCCCAGTGTCTGCCCGAGGCACAGAGAGGCGACTGAGCCAGAGGCTGAATGTACTTCCAGGTAATGCTAATTCCTGCTGGGGAGCTAAGCAAGCCTACAAACTCCCTTGCTAAAGTATTCATTTTTTGGCACGTAAGTGTCAACAGGTGTGAACAAGTGTATGGAGGTACAAAGTGCCAATGTTTCATTGCTGGCACAGAGTGTGGCCTTCATGCACAAGAGATGACAATTGCAGTGTTGTGCAGTCTGCCCATCAAAACGCATTGTTGCCTGGCACCTATATATCATTCAACTTGTGAGCAGGCACTGTGCCATCAGAACAGATGGTAGTGAGAGGAAGCAGCCAAACTACCACGTACAGTAGATGCATTAAAGTATAGGTGTGGGGAGTGATTTCCAGCCAAGAACGTCAAAACAGCTCTCTTCGTCTTGAATTTACATGCCCAGAGTTAAGGGGATGGGCAAGCATTTAACCGCTCTCCCAGCTGGATACGGTTCCATACACACACAAAAAGCTTCTACTTCAGCTCACTTCAAGTGAGATTTTGGCCTAGCTGAATTAGGCGGGCTATTGGAAATGACAGAGAGAAGCATTTTAAAGTGATCTCCACCTTTTCTGGCTCTTCTCTGGAAGTCCCCCTCTATGGAATAAGTGAAAAGAAACTCTCATGGCCAATTGTCCTTTATGGAAATTTGCAGGGTGCTGTAAAGTACTCTTAGCTTTCTAGTGTAAATGTCTTTCCAAAGAAGGCTGCAACACTTAGAAGTAATGGCATATTTAGAAAAATAAAAGTATGCAGTGATTAAAGAGCACTATATTGTGGTTCTACCCTCTCCTATGTGTAGGATTCATATTCAGCAAAAAAGGAATTTTCAGATGAAGATGAAATGGAAGTGTATGGCACCCTTGTCTGGCATACCTGCTGGGAATATCCCTCCATAGTAATAAAACAAAGGAGCACTAATGATATCCTAACACAGAGGAAAGAAAAAAAAAGATGAGTATTTAATATACTTCTTCATGAGCCATTCTACTGAAAAATGGACTCTTAAAACATCATTGTGGCCTTCTTGTTTGTATCTTTATGCTTTCCAGAGAAAATTTGCTTAGTTTGTGAATAAAAAGACACTTTTTTTTTTTTTTTTTTTTTTTTTTTTTTTCAGACCTCTTGTTTTGCAATATTCTGCCCAGGAATTTAAAGCCAGTCCTCATCTACCATCACCATAAAGAACTCAGGCTGAGTTCTGTCCCCATTTTCATGTGTGAACTGCACAGCCTTTAGATTATGACCTCCTTCACACCTGTAGCCTCATTGTTTTCAAGACGAAATTTTACTTCTTTTTTGTTGTTGGCCTGGATTTGATAGCAGTGTGAAGACGGGTGTGTTTCTCTGACTAGCTGTAGGCACAATAATACTTTCATTTAAGTCTCTAGAGCTCTAATAAGCACAGATGAAGGGAAAGGGGATTTCTTTCAAAAAAAGGACCTTGTGTTCTGTGGCTGCCATAAGACTGCTTAATGTCTTTCAGAATCAGCCTTTCAAGCTGGCGCTGGCTGGAATTTTCTTAGTTCCTGAATGTGTTAGGAGTTGGGGTTGGTTTCATCAGTTGAACAAATGAAGTCAAACCTGGTTTAAAGAAAAAGATAAGAAGGGGGAAATAAATTTTCCTGAGGAAGAACAAGATGTGACAGAAGATTAATTCCTGCATTTTAAATAATTACAGGAAAGTTACAGAGTGGTCAACAGCTATTTTTCTTTCAGTAATGTAGAACTGAAGAGCCCTTATCTTCTCATGGGGAAATCCACTGGACTCTTATAGGAAGTTTCTTTCTGCACTGGGTTCTTAAGGGAGATTATAGTGCTCATTGTAAACAGAAAACCTTGCTTAGGACATGAGGAACTCTTCAATTCAAAACACCAATACAACAATAGATATTTGTACAGTTCATTGATTTCCTCAATATTCAGCTTTCTGTTTTTCATATCCCAACTTCCCATAATATTATTTCAGAAAAGTAAACCTGTGTGCTAGGTCCTTCTCTGATCTCCCTACCATCTTGCCTATTTGTTTAAGTGCTAGTAACCCAGCAGTGAAAGGTAGATTGACTTTGTGTGATAGAAAAGTATGTGTGTGTTTGGTTTAATTTGTCTGTTCTGAAAAAAAAAAAAAGACAACCCCATCCATTTGGTTTGGTGAAAGTGAAGGCATCTTTCTAGTCCTGCTTTTAATCAGGAGGAAGGTACTCCACTGTGTCTGTAAGAAAACCCGTGTACACCTGGAGTAGATGTTCGAGGTAGGGAAGATGTAATCCAGGCTTTGCTACCAGGATCCAAATGGCTGTTGAAAGCATATAGCTATACCTATATGGTACCAGCCACCATTCTTGGCAAAAGCCATGCTCCTGTAAAAAGCTAATGCCCATAAATCGTCTTGCTCACCATTTAAGCTTTAGGATCACAATAGTTCTCTCCTCCAGTGTAGAAACAGTAAAACAGAAATTAGTGTGAACAATATGATGAATGCTTCCTGGGCCTCAGTTCCCCTTCTGCAGAACACAAACAATGATTACCTTTCCTTGTCTAAGCAGATTGTAAAATCCCCAGGAAAAAAAAAAAGTTTAAAGTGGGATTTCAAAGGGAGCTAGTACAGGGGTGTGAACCCTCACTGCAAACTGAGACTGAGGCATTAAGAGAAATGAAGGGTGATGTGGTTTTGCACTTGTGTTCCTGGTTAGAAGATGTCTTACAAATGCACAAAGTGGGCCAAAGTGGTTCCTAGATGATATACTTCTGCTAGATAGAAAAGGCTTCTGGTTCAGCAAAGTGCTTTATGATCGCTGGAAAGAGGTGGCAGTAGAAATTCTGAGAATTGGTCCTATCAGCATGTGACAGAACACTTTTATGGCTTTTTGCCTATTCCGTCTATGTTATCACAAGCAAAGCACCTTCATCCATCTTCTGGATAGGCCCAGGTGCACCCTATCTAAGACAAGGTACTTAACTGACATGTACCTATTAAGGGCACAGATACCTGGTTTTCCTCCTTAGTCACTGAAGGGCAACCTCAGAGAGCAATTCACATTTTCAGGAGTTTAAATTGCTCCCTAGAAGCTGTGTATCTGCCCCTGCAGAGATGTTGGCTAGAGGGAACACAGGGTGGCTGTAGCCCTCAGCAAGTGCCTCGGGTACATAGACCCTGCATGAAAAACCGACAGTCAGCCCAGCAGATTCCCTATCAAAATGAGATGGGAGGAACCTCTTCATCTATATAACTGCTAGTGTTGGAACACTGACTGAAATGAAGCCATGGGTTTCGTTTCCTGACTTGATACCAAGTAGGTATTACATGTATGTTGAATGTATTGAAAATGGTGTGGCTCGGGACCATCATACTATCAGTATACCTGCAAGACCCATTGGTGTCTTCTCTCGGGTTTGCAGTCAGCCGTTTCTTCCTGCCCTTTGAGGATGGAGGAAGCAATAGGCACAAGTGAGGTTGTGATGGCTGAGTTTCTCAGGTTGGGATGCAGTTCAACTTGCCTGTCAAACTGCTTCACCAAATCCCTGTGATCCATCTGAAGATACTGGGAGCATCTTGTTTTAGATGCAGCTGGGGCAAAGGCAGCTTAAGCATCTGAGGGAGGGAATGGCTTTGCCAATTAAATTTTATTGTTTTGATAATACCACTGGTTCAGTAGTAATCTGCAAAGCATTTCCCTTTAGAGGCAAAACATGATGTGGCTCGTCGCCCTGTTTTACTGGTGCAGTAACTTCAAACACAGTTTTGGATAGATAGGGAAGATAAGAGAAAGATCACGAGACTGTATCTGAGCACACGTGTCTGTACATGTATATGCATCATGCAGATGGCAACATAGCAGTGTTGGGACAATATAAGCTGGAAAAAACAAACAAACAAACAAAAACAACAACACAAAAAACCTGTACGCTGGATGGCTTTTGTTGAGATTTTAACCTTCAAATGCAAATAGGAGGGAGGTATAGTGGGATGGGAAAAAGAAGTGATTGAACAGTAAACATGAGTGACAGTTATGGGTTAAATAATATTATTAACTTACATTTTATTACTGTGGTTGCTGTGATAGAAGAGGGCACTTTTTAGAGACATACAAGTAATAACAGCCCAGAGGAAAGCACATGGTCCATCAAAACCTTGCCTCTGGCAACAGAAAATACAAATCACCAGGTATAGTAGCTCACCATCTTATGCACAATTATCTCTCATGACTGTATGGCTACATTCACTCCCTTCTCCAAATGTGTCCAGCTCCCTCTTGAACTGATATTTACAGTTCACATCTATTACTGGCTTCAGCAAAGCCCATTTTATTCTGTGCAATACCAGTCCTTTGCCGAAAGATAGTCTGTCTGAATTCCACGTTGTGCTTTTTTGCAGCCATTCCCTTGTCAATACCAGTCTTTGCGACCTCTTGCTTTGAATGATACACTTTCAGAAAGCAAATTTGGTAACAATATATTCTTCTCCTTACAGGGTCCTCTGTTTTTCTGGAAAACTTCTCTTCTGTCTCTTCTGCTTTCTAAGCCACTGTATATTGTCAGTCTTTATGCATAGTTTCTTTAAAAAACCACAAGTTAGAAAATATACCTTTAAAAACGAGGGCCAAAATAATAGATCACTCCTACAGGTCCACCTGAGTGGCTGAATAGTATTCCTCTAATTTCTCACAGATGTTATTGAGTAGAAAATGTGCATTTAATATAAAAAGGTGTTCTAATCTCTCTGTCCAATTACACCAAAACATGAAGGATAGTAACGTGCTTCAAGCTTCCAAATAAAACAAGCAACGTTAAGCTAAATGGGATGTTGTTATTCTGCTGCAGATGCCTGTGAATTTCTTAGCCCTTCTCGCTGTGCTTATTTCCTGAGGGGGATGTTGCAACTGGCTGAAATTTGGGTGGTAACTTGGTGTTCTAGCACAGCTGATGGAGAATTTTTGCTACCCTAATAATAATAATGGAAAGCTGATTATGTGTGTAAGGATAAGTAGTTCTAGAAAGAACACTGGAAATACTACAAAGTGTGCCTGAAAGCATAGGCCAATTTGTACTCCCTCCCCCCCCCCCCCCCCCCAAATTCACTGACACTGGTGTCTCTATGTTTGTTTCAGCAGCAAGGTTCTGCTGGTGAGTGCCTTGTGGACTGCTGTTGACAATTTTCTGGTGTGTTCAGCTTTATAACAGGCATGTTATACCTATACTCCACATATTATATGGTATATTAATGCTGTCTAGTATTGAAATGAATTACATGTATTTGGATAAATACTCTTCATACTATAGATTCTTCAAAGTCCGTCCCATTTACCATTTTCTATGGGTAAGTCTAGCCTAATCCCATAAATCCTCACATTTGGTTTAAGAGGAAAGTTACAATAAATCTCATCCACTCTGCTCAATGTGGTAGAGTTATATTGTCTTTGACAATATTTTCTGTTGGACTCCATGACTTCAAATTTCATAGTCAAAACTGTGGCTGGAGACCATAATGCCATAACCATTCTATGTGGTGCTTGGACACATCTAAGACTTTGTATTTTAAACTAGCATTTTTCTTCTTTTTTTTTTTTTTCTTTTAGTCTTAAAAATCCACCTCTCTCGTAACTTAAATAAAAGCAAACCCTTGCCTTCGTTTTCTTGCAACAAAAATAAATGATTTGTTTTAATGGCTTTCATTTTCTTGTTTAGTGAAGGACCCTTGGCATAAGAGATGAAAAATCATTTCAAATAATGAAAATGTTTTAAGTTCAAGGTGAGCTAATTCAACTTACCTCATATTTGCTGAGGAACACGAGTATATACAAACAAGTAACAAGGGAGCAAGCTATTGTAAATTAGCTGCTGTGTGGCAACTAGACTCTCTATACTCTTACCCTGTCATAAATGTAAGGTAGTTTACTCTGAATTGAAAGATGAGGAAGTGTCCTTACTGTTACCGTGAGAATATACACTGGTAATTACCCCAGAGCAGCTGATACATGGCAGCTGCTTCCCTGTGTACACTGCATCTTGTGATATATGTGAGATAATTTGAGGGAGTTTATCCCTAATAGGTGAGTCCAGGATTGTCACTCCTTACAGCGTGAGAAAAAGTTGTATTAGATTTGAGGAAACAGAGCCTCTTCTTCGACCAATTTTTTTATTTGCAGTGGGTGGTACGTTGTTCAAATCACTGTACAGTATCGTTCCTTCTCTCTTGCTGCATGTCTGAGTTGCAGGTGGCACCAGTTCCCTTGGGAAATTCTGGAAAAAACTTTGTGCTGAAATTCTTGTATCTTTGGAATTTACGGTTATTTTTATGAGTGTGGGGTTCTCATCCAGGGCATAGCAGATAATTATTCGTGTGGATTCAGAAAATGGTGAAGAACCAAATATCAAGAAAATACTTGCCACACAGGTTCTCAATGGCAGAGCCAAACTTCAAGACAGAAAATAATCTGTTATCAGAACCCAGTCTTCTGCATGTTAGTATGTGCTGACTTTGACTCTAATACATTAAACGGCACATTGTTCCTCCATTTATTCATTCATGATGTCTGGGTCTTTCTGTTAATGAACGAAATGCTGTGTTTTCCAGCTATGTTCTCTATTTTTACAGAATGATATTTGTAAATCTTATGAAAATAAGTGAATTTCCTTAGAACAATTATCAGAATCCTGCCTTTTAAAAATACATAGAGCCTTTTAAAACATACGGTTTTAAATATGTTTTCTAAAAACTTTCACGTGGTTGGAGATTTTTGTCAGTGAGTGGACATCTATAAAGAAATGGAAAGCTAAATTGGTGAATTATCTGGAGGGTTATTTTATTTTATTTTTTTTTCCATAGCCATTTTCTTACTACCACCACTAAAGAGAATGACTGTGTTCCTGTACAGTGAAGACATGAGTTTTGCTGTCAATGTAGTGGAGGACCATTATAGAAGAGAGTTATTTGCACGTGGGAGGACCATCATGCCCATATCTACACTTATGTACCTTGTATAACTGACATCTCCATTAACCTCACCACTATCAAGAACTATGCAAAGTGAGTAAAGATATCACAGGCTGGCCCATAATCTCACTAAAAAGTACGGGGTTGACACTAACCCTACAGGCAATATGTTCTAGCTTGGGTAATTAATAGCATTTTACCCTCTTTACTTGGGTCACCTCACGCCTCTTGCATCTGCACTTGCATTCTGTTGTTTGGTGCTGTAAAAAGTTTTTGTATGCTTGCTCGCAGGTGGGAGAAGAGAGTGCTGTAAGTCTCTTATCTCTTTTAGACATTGTAAATCTTTGTAATGTACTCAGATTCTTAGGATGAGAAACAATATAGAAGGGCAAGGTATTATTTAGTTCAAGTTCTGTGGAGTGTTTTATGTTTTTGTCCTTCAAAGAAGTTCAGGGCTTAGAAAGTGCATTATAAAGAAAGATAAAAGAATTTTGTAGTACAGAGCCTAAGGAAAAAAATATATCTTTTATTACTTATGAAATCAACACTAAAATTATTGTCTTTAGAAATGCAGATAAACACATTACATCCCTAATAGGCCATGTGTCATGGAAAAATATATTGCATTTTGAGAGGTTCTCCCTTTGAAGTCATCTGATAAAGGATTTTAATTGAGATCATTTCAATATGCAAATATGGTCTGGCCATTACACATCATTAATGCTTAGGCTTAGCGTAAATATTCCAGTCTAAAGGCTGGCTTTTTGCATGCTTCCAACCTGCACAGAGAGCGCTTATCACAGGCAATTATCTTACCCAAATAAAAATGAAAATGGGAAAGTTAAATAAATAAAAGAACATTCTGATGGAATCGCATTAATGTGCTTCTTGGTTAACATTAGCCCTGACTTTCGGACAGCTAGATTTGTTAATGCGCTTGTCCTTTGCTTATGCATCAATCCCAGTAAATCTTCCCATGTTCTACAATGATATATGCCTAGTCATATCTTTTCTGTTTAACAAATAAGCTATTGAGATAACGAAGGTAGGATCAATAGAGGGAAGTAAAATCTTAAGAGAGCGTCATCTTGATTTTTGTTCTCAGAAGTAAAATCCCTGAAGATAAAACTAATAAACTGAACATCCTCAGAAATAATTGATAATCTACAGATTTTGGATACTGTATGATTTAGCAGATATTTAGAAATCAAACTCTGTACTTTGCATAAAAATGCATAATTGCATATAGGTGCTTTTTGCAGCATCCAAAAAAAAAACACCACACAAAACACCCAAAAAAACACCCCACAAAAAAGGCATCCAGCTCCCAGTGACAGGTGAGGGGAGTGAGATGCCAAATTGTCAGGTTTGCTATTGAAAACCTCTCCTCCTGTGGCAGAGTTCACATATGCAGTATTGGGAATTTAACTCCTGATTTTCTGTTGTGCAGCATGTCCTTAAGCTGACTGCAACAAGAAAATCCAGTTCTAGGAAATGAAAGCTATTGCAAAAATTGTTCCAAGCTGCACGTCTCATTCTGCATTAGAAGCACACAACTTCTCAAGGTCTCCTAGAGCAAGAAATTCATTCTGTTTGGAAGCTTAATATAGCGCTTGTACCATTCATAACCAAACCCATCCTGTGATTTATAGGTTACTAATTTTAATGTCGATACATTTATTCAAAACACAGACTAAATAAAGGTTTAGTGTCAATCACATTTACAAACACTACAGTTTGAAATAATTAAAACAAACAGAGGAAAAAAAATACCTGCTAGTTAATTCCACTTATACATGTATTTATTATTATGCAAATTAGGGAAAAACCTTTTCAAATGGTGTCATCTCATCCCTCGGCTGCATTTACAATATCTATATTCAAGCTAGTTCATTCTGGCTGCCTAGGCACTGGGCTGGAAATCAGGAGGGATGCTGCACTCCCTGTTTTTGCTCGCTCATCTTCAGTAAAGACAGTTGGTCCTTCAACACCTTCATTTCACAATCTGTAAGATGAGAAATACTGTGCTTTGTAAGATACTGTGAGACCAATTTATTTAAGATAGTTACCAGGCTTCCCATGTCCAAGGTGCTTTCTGAGCTGTTTTTTCCTTCTACCAGTGAAGTGGACTGGATCGAGGGAAGGCACCTCTACTTCGCAGTTTACAAAACTTCCAGCTTGGGTAATCGTGTCCCATACTTAATATCTACCAGAAAAAGTCTAAGAACAGTCTAGATTCAGTGGCAGAGTTTTGCCTTGTGAGTGTATGAGGACATTTGAAGGAATAAGTTGGCCACGATCTAAGGCCTGCCAGGAGTCATAAGTAGCCCTTTTGACAGATTTTCTCAGTTACTAAGGTTCATATTTCCACTGCACCTCCCATGAAACAGATCTTTCTGTCCTACATGCACTCCCTGTTTCTGCTCTGACTCTGTCAGCTTCTATCCTTTTCCACTCCTATCTGTATTTTATTTCCAACCATTCTTCAGTGGGTTCTTTCAGAGATGTCTGTTTAAGTATCTCTACTGCTTCTTTTCCTTGGTCTGTAAAAAATTAATGACCTTCAGAATACATTAAAAAAAAAATGAAAATTTTCAGAGCCATCAGATTTTTTAGGTGGTCTGTGGGAGAAAGAAGGAAAGAAGAAGCTTTCACAGTGAGAAGACACTGGGAAGTGGTTTGGGGAGTCTAAGCAGCCTTGCTTTTTTTTTGACTAGGTATACTGAACAGACCTGCTGGATGAATACAGGTATTTACACATGATTTTGAGTGTCTGGACTCAAGAGTCTGCCCAACTTCCTTCCCATGTGACCCCCTGGTCACACAGGTCAACTGGTGACCGACTTCTGCAGAAGCCCAAGCCTCAAACTGAGCTTCAGAAGCATATGCAGACCCCCTAGCACTTCTGTCCATTGTGGTCAGTGGTTGATATTTAAATTCATACGCTCATCTGTGGGTATGACTGAGGTATATGGGCACCCATGTCCCTCGTTATGGAAAAGGGCATACCACAGTTGTGCTTGCTGGATGGGCCTGCTAGATACAAATGGGCTGAAAGTGAGTGTATACCTCAAATGTCCGTGCAGCAGCTCGGTCCTTTCAGCTGTCCCTTACAGGGAATCAGTTCATGGGGATCATAATTTTACTGTAGCTGTGGTGCTAGTAGGGGTCACAGTAGCTCATTTCAAGCCCACTCAGTTCTGTCTACAGAGCACCAAGGCTAAGGTGATATTTGATCCTGTTCATCGTGATGCACTGCATAACAGCAGTGTATACCCAGTGTCAGTATACAAGGGATTTAAAATCTCGGCACCATTTCTCAAGGATCTCCACCCTCTCACAGTTTCTCCCTCCCTTTACTGACAGAAGTTTGAAAAATCCCCTGGAGTTAATGAAAATTTTGTGTGGCTGAAAATCGAACGAAGGCATTCCATTTTGGTAATTTGGAAGGAAAGATGTATTTCCAACATATTTTCAAATAAATCATTTTATTTTCCTTCTTATATACTGTAATCTAAATGTCATCAGTCAAAGTGATTTTTTTTTGTGTAGCATTTCAAAATTTGGGCATTTTGTTCAGGTTCAGAACAAAGCCAGTGTGTGAAATCCAGAACCGGAAGTCTGCCTTCTACCAGGCCTTGCCAACCGCCAACCATTGCCAAAATCTGGGAAAATTCATCTGACTCTCACAACTGGACCCGGTTTTCATAGGGCATGGGACCAACACTTTAGATCCAAGCACCAAATCTTTGAGAATATTTATTCAGGAGGAGAACTGATTTTCTTGCACTTTTCCTTAAAAATCTAATTATAAATTTTGGAAGAATGTGTGGTCTCTGTGATAGGAAAGAGGTTTGTGTACTGAAACTCAAATTGGCTGGAAATGAGGAGTCCTTGACTCGCCACAGAGACCTGCAAAAATTCAATTCAGGTCAAAGAGGAAAGGAAAGAAAGAAGAATAGACAAGATTAGAAAAAGGGAATCAAAGGATGGGGACTAAGGAAGGACTGGGATAAGGAGAGAAAACACACTTGAGAGGAGCAGAGAAAGAAAAGGGAAAAGAAATAAGGGGAGAGAAGGGAAAAGACAAAGAAATGGGGGAAAAACAGAAAAAGTACAGAGGGCAGAGAGCAAAAAAGAACTTGGAGACAGAAGGAAAAGCTGCAGGGAAGAGGGTTTATTAGAGAAAAAAATCGCAGTTTGCTGAAATATGGTTGGCGTAGAAGATTTTTATTTCATACCCTGCTGCCTAGGCTCTGATGATTCCTAGGCTGAAGGTATATGACACTGGTAGATAACATACGGGCAGCTTCTGTGCTCTTCTGAAAAGCTTTTTGTGTCCCTGACAACTTGTTCTAATTGCACAAGTTCAAACACTTCAGATGTTCTGTGTGGCTGCAAGCACTTTAGAAAAGGTTGATGTAGAAAAGCCATCTCTCTGTAGTATCTGTGGACTGACTTTTTTTTCACGGGTGCTTATGTTGATAGTTTAACTTTGTTAATCCAAGCACAGAGCCGACATTGTAAGTATCTTGAATTTAAAAACATTAGATTGCAGGAAAATTGTTGGGGAAAATGAAGTTTGCCTCTATATTTTCAGCAGTACTGGCTCTATCTTTTCCTGAACAGAGAAATATTTGTTCAAGCACTTCCTCCTGTCTGCCTCCAGCACACCTAGGTTCTTTATCCAAACCTAGCTTGGCCACATCAGCCGCTGACTTCACTTTTAATGAGTGATAGAAAATGCTTTGAACCTTCAAAGCCCGGGAGACTACATGAAACTTATTATGGTGTGACCAGGAAAAGAATAGTATATCTCTCACCTGGGACCTCATTTGAGGTCCTCTTAGGAACTGATTGTGGAAATGGCAGGACTGACTCAAGCTGAAAGAGCAGCATAATGGGGGAAAAAAAGGGGTTAGCAAGCAGAGATGGGGCTGGTAGATTTTAAGGTTCCTTTCAGTGCTGAGGGGAAGAGTTGGTTGCACAAAGGGATTGCAGAGGTAGGAGTTGTTCAGAACTAGAAAGCAAAGGTTGC
Organism: Anas platyrhynchos; assembly: GCF_047663525.1. Taxonomy (NCBI): domain Eukaryota; kingdom Metazoa; phylum Chordata; class Aves; order Anseriformes; family Anatidae; genus Anas; species Anas platyrhynchos. Next base: position 20,720,541 of record NC_092589.1, read on the forward strand.
AGATTAAGGTGAAATAATGTTCCAAGAGAAAGAAGAGGTATTTAGAGGAGAACAACTATGTACTAGGACTTTGAGTCACTTTAACACTCCAAACTATGTATATTGTTCTCTGTGTCTCTTGTTGCTGGTTTGCATCACCTGAAATGAAAACCTGGACGTACACGCTCAGCTTGTATACAGAAGAATGAGAGAAAACAATCACAGAAAAACTCCTAACCATAACATCTAGTATGTGTCTTTGCACTTGCTTCTTTGGGCAATCTTAAAAGGATGGCAATTCAAAGGGATTACAGTGCAATAGAAATGCAGACAATTGGGAAACAGAGGTCAGGAAAAGTATGTTTTTTTCTTTCCACTCTTTTCACACACCACCAATTTTCAGACAGGATGGAAAAAAAAAAAAAAAAGTACCTCAGTCAGCTGGGGTGGGGCAATCTTAGAATAGCTTGGGTTGGAAGGGACCTTGCAGATCATCCTGTTCCAACCCCCTGCCATGGGCAGGATTGCCACCCACCAGACCAGGCTGCTCAGGGCCTCATCTAACCTGGCCCTGAACACCTCCAGGGATGGGGCATCCACAGCCTCTCTGGGCAACCTGTGCCAGTGCCTCACCACCCCCTGAGTGAAGAATTTCCTCCTAACATCTAATCTGGATCTCACCTCTTTCAGTTTAAAACTATTCCCCCTTGTCCTGTCATTATCTGACTGAGCAAAAAGTCACTCTCCATCTTTTTTATAAGCCCCCTTTAAGTATCAAAAGAGTGCAATGAGGTCACCCTGGAGCTTTCTCTTCTTTAGACCGAACAACCCCAGCTCTCTCAACATTTCTTCCCAGGAGAGCCATTTCATCCCTCTGATCAACTTCATGGCCTCCTCAGGACCCGCTCTAACGGCTCCACACCCTTCTTGTGCTGGGGGCCCCAGATGCAGAGCTCAGGTGGGGCCTCACATGGGCAGAGTATAGGGGCACAATCCCCTCCCTCACCCTGCTGCCCGCTCCTCTGTTGATGCAGCCCAGGACGCAGTTGGCCTTCGGGGCTGCAAGCACACACTGCTGGCTCGTGTCGAGCTTTTCGTCCACCAGAACCCCCAGGTCCTTCTCTGCAGGGCTGCTCTCAGTGAGATCTTCCAGTCTGTCCTCATGTCTGGGATTGCCCTGACCCAGGTGCAACACCTTGCACTTGGCCTTGTTGATCTTCATTAGGTTCACATGGGCCCACTGCTCAAGCTTGTCCAGGTCCCTTTGGATGGCATCCCTTCCTTCTGGTGTTCTGACTGCACCACTCAGCTTGGTGTCAGCTGCAAACTTGCTGGGGGTGCACTTGATCCCACTGACTATGTCATTAAACTATCCTGATAAAATGTTCTGAGCTACAAGGCTATAGAAGCAGCACACCTAGATTGCACCTAGATTGTGCCATGCTTGGCTATACAACCCTACTTATGGAGTTGTAAGTGTAGTGCTCACACAACACCGCTCAGATGGAAGAATTTGGAAAGATTGCTATCCTTAACCATTCCTCAGTATACTATCACTGGGTATAGTAGAAAGAAGTCATGGGTCTGTAATTCACATTTGAGCTAGCCAATATATTCACAATTTGGTCTCTGCTTTGTCAGAGAAATGGAGTTTTATAGCATAAGAAGCTTAGCTTTGAAAAATGTATTGCCATGGAAAAAGCAGTACACAAACAAACAAACAAAAAAAAAACACAATGAAAAAATCTGAGCTGGTGGTAGGCAACCCTCCCTCTGTACCCCCCACTCCTCTACCCCCCAAGCTACAGTCACGGTAGCACATGGGAGACCTATCAGACTACCCGGATCGTGTCCCAGTGTGTGTAGACTTACTCAAGACTGCTGGGGGAAGAAGTGACAAATCCCATATGGGACATGAAATGAGAACCTTTATTTTAGTGCCAGTGAAACAAACCTCCCTCCTTCTTACACATCTACTAAAACGATCTTTATCTGACACACCAGCACAGGAAAGCTGACTATTCAAACACTGGGGGGAGGCTGGAGAAGGAGATGGGCCCGTAAAAGTTAATCTATAGTTTAAACAGCCCCAGCTACTCATAAAATCAAAAGATAATAGCAGCAAGATTTTTCTTCCTCCTGTTTGCATATGTTATGAAAGGCACTACAAAGGGAACATCAGTGGTATATTCTGACAGAGTGCAGCAGTTGGCAGATGTTTTTTAATTAAAAGAATTCAGGTAATGAAACAGTACCAAGGGTACACAAGAGCTACCACATTTGCACACTCCTGCACATGTGCGCATCCTCTTTCACACACCCCTGTTCACCGAGCAGCACCTGCTCATACAGTTGTTCTCGGACCATGGTCAGTGTAAAGGAAAAAAAACATGTGAAAACTGATTTGAGGCAGGTCTTACCTTTTCCAAAGACATTCCAAACACTTTTTGGGTGTGATCCCTGCCAGCTAGTGGCTATGCTTGTCTGAGGAGTCTAGAGAAAGCAGGGAGCCCATCAATGCTTCTTTTAAAGATGTGGCAACCTCGCCTGGCTCAGTGGTAAGGATTTGGACCTTCACCTGGGGGACCAGCATAGTGTGGCTGCAGGTCAGAGCTGGATCAGGTGATAGTCCTGTTCATCGGCCGTGTGAGGCTCGTAGCTGTGTCACAGCAAGCCTCGCAGCAAACTGTGAGATTAAATTTATTATGTAAGTTGACATGCTTGGAGACCTTTGCTGAGTACATGCTGCAAAGTGCAGATTTATATTGTCTTGAATTTCTCTGTTCTATAAAACAGATATGTAAGGAATGATTGATGACATGTCTTACTTGTAGTTAAACTGGGGGTAGTGTGAAATCAGCTTTCTCTCTGGCTTCTTGCCTTTTCTGTTTTGAGTTCCAGCGAAAATCCAGAAAGGGAGAGTTGCGTTAACATACTGTCCCATTGCAGCCCAAACTAAATATTTATTCTCTCATGATGATTTTTACCTTAGTCCAAAGGATTCCATAAAGCAGGTGTCGAGGCAAACTCTGCAGGAAAAATGACTGTTTGTTCATTTGAAGTCATTTTGGGTGCTTACAAATTCATCATTCAACTAGAGGTCAGTTATTTTTGCAACTGGAGCAGCAAGGACGAAAAATGTGTTCAAATTTACTAGTGAATGAGTAGCTGTGGGAAGAAAACTCAAGATGTGCTTACTGCTTGTTGTCTCATAGCCTCTCAACTAAAAGTCATTATTTCAATTGTCTATAGGAGTCATAGGAACATATGACTCCTAGATTCTACCTTGGAATATTTGCATAGCCTAAAATTGGTGCCAGTGATAAAATCTAGGGTGGTTAGCAGAGTATGTTGGGGCAATAAAAGGCTGACTTGAAGAGTCTCAGAGCATTCCTTGGGACTATTTCTGTTGTCTCTACAGAGATCCAGTGGCAGGTTTCCTGATCTGAGGGATTAATAGCAGGCAGCTCTGTTCCCCACCACAGATTCTCTGTGCTGTACCACAGCAGAGGAGAGAGCTGAACCTCTGAGTTTGCTTGGAGATGGTTTTGTTTAGGTAGGAAAACTGAGCTAGTGTCAATAGGGCATAAATATTTCGAGGGACAGCATATGTACTGTCCTTCTTGGTTACTGAAGCATTGTCAATAGTTCTTGAAATACATCTGCAACCTTTCTCATCTGGACTACTCTAAGCATTGTTCTTTTATCTGGGAAAAAATTTGCTTCCTTCATGTGCAACATTTTGTGTCTTTCCTGTCATCTCCCCAGAAGTTAACCTTACAGCAGAGTAAGATGCAAGGTTATATTTTTGAATGGCTTCAAGTGATTCTCCACTAAATTACAAAAGTAATTTTAGCTGAAGAAAATATTTTATATAAGATTGAATTTCAGCTATTTCCATGAGTATCTTTCTTATGTTTTTAATGATTATTGATTTTCAAAAGAAATATGTTTTCTCTCTTTTTGAAAGTTTGTTCTTTACTAGGTTTGTATAATAACAGTTATCTATGTCCAAAGCAAGTAAAGGAACATAAGCACCATGCAAAAAGGAACAAGTTTACACTTGGCCTCTAAAGTATTTGGTTTACAGAACTGAGATAAAAATTAGTCCCCAACTGGGTAGTCGTGCCTGAAAATTTGTCTAAAATGCTTCTGTTTTGTTCTAGTACTATTATTATAGCATCTCATGATCTTAGCCATAGTAATTTGCATGATATCCCAATGAGAAAAATGGAAGGTTGGTACCCTAGTTACATGGATGGGGGCAAAGGCCTAGAAACAGTGGTTTCCCAAAATCACACAGAAAGTCCCAGTTGAGTTGAAGCTGAGTCAAACTCAGATCTTCCCAAGTACCTGAGTAGTACTGAAGCCAAAAGAAGTCCTCTGTTGAACAAGCTAGTAAATATTGAAAAAGAGTTCCGTGTTAATTTTGTGGGTAGCTTTTCAAAGCCCACATGAAAACGTATCTCATTGACAAAGAGTCTTATGGTGGGTCTATTCACACTATGTTCCAGACTATCATTCAAGTTTAGGATTATCCTAAAGCTGAATGAAACCTAAAATTTTGCTGTTCATACAATCATTCCAAACATGCTTGGTTGCAGGACAAGACAAGTGTACCGGAGGTAAATTTACAGCAAGCTGGAAAACACAACACATCACCATGACATGTCAAACCCTAATTATGGATGAGCTGATTGCTCTTCTGTCCTTCCTTAGACACATATAAGAGACTTTCCAAACTAGGTTTTTAAATATTTATGTTGAATAAGCCTTATGACTTAGACAAGATCATTCCAAGGGATACTATTTCTACTGTGACACAGACAGAATTTCTTCCCTGCAGATGTATGAAAAGGAAGGTAGAAGTACAGTCTTTCTGTATTAGCACAACAGTCAATGCACCAGGCTGCAGACTCTGTAGGGACATTGCTGTCAGCACCATTCCTTTCTGGTTCATGTCCCCGGGTCACTGCTGTGCCATGCCATGCTGTCTGAACTCCACACAGTAACCATTTTTCACCTTATGCTATGAGTGCTGCTGAAGGGTTTCTGGCAAGTCTTGGAAGTGTGTCTTGGAAGGGGTCTGCCTGAGTTGGCTGCAGTGGCTTCTTTGAAAAAATTGTGGTTTTGGGTGGTATGTCTTGGGGTGCACTTATGATGCTTTTTGTGTACCCAATGCATTATAACAAGTGCAGCTGAAACATATTAAAAAGTGTTTATATTCATATGTGCTGAGATTCATGTGGTTGTGGTGGAATTCATCCTTGGAGCACTCTTCACACTATTTAAAAGGTGGGAGTTTCATACAGTAGGATGCAGCATCCCAAAAGGTCTGTGATCTGTGGATCAGGAAACAAAACCAAACAAACAAAAATAATAAGAGAAGCTTCCATTTTCTCTTCTTCCCACTTCCTGAAGAAGCTTCATTATGGTCAGTCTACTGCCATCTCTGGTCTATGGCCCACTCTCCTGTAGGTTACTCTTCAGCTGTAATGGGAAGACTGGGCATGCGACAATTAATGTGGAAAATTTAGGGAAACAAAGTGTTTCATGGCTGTCAGAAATGGTTCTCTACCATCCGTTCATGTGCAACTGTTTTAAAGCTTTCCATCAAAATATTGAAATAATGTATAACATGACTCCACCTCCTCAGGCAAATGTTCACATTTTCTACGTCCAGAAACTGAATTCTTGAGTAAAACTAAAGATAATTTAGTTTATGTAAGAACTGCCCGTTAATTCCTAAGCAGATTTTGCAATTACATTTCTCAGGAACTATTAAACTTCCTTGCCACCTTACTGTAATTTCAATCCTTGACCAGCACGGAGAATCATCAGAGCAAGTAAGGCTTTGTTATCCGTAGGAGGGTCCATGTGCTTTATGACTGAATAATGAACACAGGGGAGGAAAACACACTTGTTTCCTATGTCCCACACTGTCCTGGTGTACTATGAACATGTAGGCTGAGGTTTTAAAAAGTTATCCTTAAATTTGTGTGTAACTAAAAACAATGGAATAGGATTTATAGTTTTCTTAAAATGCTTTGGCAATATTAGTTGCAGAACTTATTTTAGTGCATTTAAAGTTGTAAATGTATATTAAAATTTTCTTTCTTTCTGTCTCTCTTTCTCTCTCTTTCCTCCTTTCCCTGTCTCCCTCCCCCCATCCCTAACCCAGTAACTAACAAAATAAATGTTAAAAAAGAAATGGAAATTAACAAATGGAATAAGCTGCTGACAAAACATACATAACAGTTGTGGTGTAAACACCCTGCTCAAAAGAACAGATTTTCCATAATATCTGTCAGTTTGCAAGAAGGAAAAAAAAATGCTTCACAGAGCAGTATAAATAAATAACAGTGTGATGTGTAACTAATATTTTCTAATTTTCATAGGAGCCACCATCTTGGCAATATTGTGTTGCTTAGGAACTAACAAAAACATGTCTTTTTTTGTTTTGTTTTTAATGGTTCCTTTGTGCCCTGATATGTTTCCAAGTTGGCAGCTGTAAGGAAAAACAATGTGATTTGGTTAGATTCAGCCCCTCTCTCTCTCAAGTCTGGAACAGAACAGATAAGAACTTGTGTGTCAGAATACAAAGTTTACTCAGCACAAGTCAAAAGCTTTTGATGTTTGCTATCCAATCTGGCCCGGCATCTTTGAAGTACAGTTACTCATAGTATAGTCCCATCAGTAAGAAATAGCCATTTCCCCCAGTGTTAGTTAAAACACTTGACAAATAGAAACAGCCACAGCAAAAGCAGCAAGATATTGTCAGACCCGATCTAGGCATTTTCGTTTCTGTTGGTCAGAAAGAGTGAAAATATTCAATAGAGTGTGGGGAAGAAAACTGACAGAAAATTCTACAGTGTAATTAGGTATCCTGTTCCTGGAGTGGGTTTCTGTTTGTTGTTCATCAGTTAAATGTAATATGCATTGTAGTCATTCTAAAGGCTCTAGAAATATTCAACTGCATCCTCTTTGTATGCCTATCTTTGAAATTAGACATTGGTCTCATTTGTTAAGAATGAAACTTATTAAATGTGTTACCGACATCAACACATCTTTGACATGGAAAAGGTATTTTCATTGTCCTTTTCTTTTCCTCAGTCGAGGTTTCCAATTCATTGCCAGTGTAAATAGGCAGAGTGCCTTTCAAATTGGTGGACTCATTTACACCAGCGAAGGATGTGGCCCAGGAAGACTAAAATTAAGGAAATTGCCCCCAGTATCCCATCACAGAGCCAGAAATGCAACCCAGCCCTGAAACCCTGTCATGTGCTTTAACTACAAATTCATAATTAAAGCAGGAAAAGCACTATGATCTGTGGTGTAACTCTTATCAGGGTCTTTTGAACTATGCAATGAATTATTTAATTGGCATGGATAAATTCCTTTCACTTGAACAAAATCCAGCCACGGTGTTAAATATTACGGATGTCAAATATTAAAATGATTTTCCTGTGCTACTAGTAGTGTTCTTTGAAGGAACAGCGTCTTTGTTCTAGGAAATAAAGCTCTGCAATCAATATACAACTAGTGAAGTCTCACATTCTCTACCTTTTACTGAATAAACCTTGGACAACAAAGCAGAAACCCTCCTCTTTTATCCATCATGGGTTCTCAAGGAGACCTGTGTTTGTGATTTTTTAAGGCTATTCTAAAGGGTCAGTTAGATTATATTCAGTAGCCAAGCAAAAATTGTACAGGCATAAGGAATACCACCACCTTTAATTGGAAATCTGCAGTCTCAACAAATTGTAACAAATCCAACTTCTATTTTTATTATAAATATGCCCTGAGTTAGCTGTTGGGAGGATGAAAGCCTGATATAAAGGATACAATTGAGTTACAAAGAAAAATGCTGCACAATGGAGATCGTTTCTCCAGGCTTTCCTTCTGTGAGACCCTGTCAAGTAACCATTGAGGATTTTTTTTCTATTAACATCTGGGTGTTTAGTGTATGGTATTGAAATTCTTTCTTTCCCCTCTGCTCCCTCTTTTGTCATGTTCTCAGCTCTATTTCATGCCTTGCCTCTTGCCACCCATCTGTTGACCTTTCCCATTAGGAAGGTGCGGAATCTAGGAGACGGGTACCAGTTCCTAACCCTGACTGAGGAGGTTGCACGGAGATAGACACATGCACGCTCCACCCCATGAGGAAAGGAGGTGGCTGGTGTCATGCACTGCCCCAGAGATAGATGCTGCCACCGTGACGAAATATGTGGGAGCTGTTCCTAATATGACTCAGAGCGGCTGGGAGATTTTGGCAGGTCTTGAGTTGCTGTAACACTCTCTGGCCTGGGATGCGCTCCAAACACACCCCTTTTTACCTCAGAGCTTGTGGAGAGAACAAGAAAAAAAAGCTTCTACTAAAACTGAGAGATCGTGTCTGTTGATAGTCTTACAGTTAAAAGAGAGACATCAGTATGTCTTCTAGATTAAGTACTTGGTTATTGTCACGTCTCCTTTTTTTTTCTAAGCAGTGAAAAACATAAAAAAGGGGTCAACACAGAGGCAGTGGACTATGCTACTGACTTTATGACCTCAAATCTTTCTATGGGAAGGCATGGATACCCTTCCAGCCACAGACAGCATTTGTTTTGCATGATCAAAAATGCTGGTATTGCTCATTTCAAAGCAGTCAGGAGTAGGCTAATCTGAGATAAAGCTAGGAATGAAACAAGGGCTAGATCTTGAAAATGATTCTCCTTAACCTGTTGGCCAGGTCTATATTGTCTATGTAGACATCTGTGATGGATTTACAAGCCACGTGGATGGACTCCAAAGACCTGTTGAACTCCCTGTACTCCAGGGATTTGGTGGAGGTGGGTGTACCACCCAGGGAGAGGGGGGAAACTCCGTATAAGAGTTCCTTGTGAGAAAGGACAGATATGAACATAGGTACCAAGGCACTTTAGCAACATGTTAATCAAGAATGAGCAACACATTTCAATTCAGCAGGGAAGTAGTTTTGCTGGCAGTTGATCTGTCCTGGTAGACATGTTCTGTGCCCTTATCAGAGCGAAAAGAGGTAGCTAATGGGATGCTGGGCTTTTTTCTTCTTACTCCCTGTAGAAAAATACCCATCTCCTGGGGAAACACTATTAACAAACTTTTCTTCCTATACAAATGGCTGGAAGGTGGTTTTTGAGATACAGACCAGCAAGTGAAAATCAGCATAGCTCCACGGATCTGATTGACTGCAGGGTCTTTGTTTTGATCCAGTGGATCTGGTTTGTAAAATGAACCTTTGCCCAACAGAGGATGTGATTTTTACATTGAAAACACCATGTAATCATGTAATCCTAGAAAGATAAACTGCTGGGAGTTTTTATTTCGTGTGTGACATGACTCTTTTATGTTGCTTGGACAGTGGAAAGAAATCTTAGAAGCGCTTCAGTGTAATTGTGACTGAAGTCTTTGGACTTTAATTCCTATACATGTGCAAACTCTGAAATTGAGCATAAAGTCCCTTTGTGTTCCCAATAATCCACTTTGCTGCAATATAGTCCCAGGCACTGCACAGCCCTGGTGAAACTGTTTTTCCACATCTATCTGCTGTGAATGTATCTGTGTTTGGACTGTAGAATAGGAAGCTCTGTGATAAATCCACATTTGTCTGTATATTCTGTGCTATACAGCAGATGCTGCGAGTGACTTGCTGCAATGAGACTCGCAAGCAAGTTGTTCTTGTCTGAGGACGTGGGGAGTTCATCGCCTGAGAGCAGCTATCATTTCTGGTTCAGACTTACCATGGCATTTATGATTTGAAGGTATTACGCTGTATAGCATTCTTTTATTTCCCAGATTCTCCTTCCAAAGAGTGGAAACTCGTAGGCTGATGTTTTGACAGTAAAGCAAATGTCGATTGCTCTTTTATAAATTCTGACAAGCTACTGTATGTAACATTTATTTAGTGCTGTGTGTGTGTTGCCAGCAACACTAGCTAAATTTCTTCAGCAGAAATAAAAGGGTTCGATCAATCATATTATCTGGGCAACCTGTATTTATATCTCCAGTGTGTCATAACCTAGTGTTACTTGTCATTTCTTATCTGATCTACAAATATTACAAAAGCAATTTTCTGTCAGACTAAGGCTTGATCACAGTTGACCTCAAACACCTAAGCATATTCACTTGAGAACCTCCAAAGCTCCACGAATATTTACGGGTGCTGTTCTCTCTCTGCCGTACCCATCAGTATCAAAGAAAACCAGCTTGATGTTTTCTACTTAGGTTCCTTCCACCCTCATATACCTTCACATCACTTACTTTCTGTCACTTTCTAAATGTTCTGGAGACAAAAATAGTTATATCTTTATGTCTTCAGCTGGGCAGTACATGAGCTTAGAGAGATACTCATTTTTCTTATCTTGCCTTCTCCCTCTTTCCCTTTTCTCTCTCTTACTAGTTTAGTCTTTGTTATTACAAAATGTATCCTTTTTTTTTTTTTTTTTTTTTTTTTTTTTTTTTTGGAATGTGTACAATGAAAACAGAATGCCAGCTGCATCTTTGCTGAAAGAGCAGCCTTAGTTAGCACAGTAGCTTCGGAGCACACTGGGAAACTGTTGATGCTGCAACCTCTATGACTGTGAGAATATTGCTCTGTGAGTTGTTTTTTATCAGGAACTCATAGCTGTTGGCTGGATGTCTGTGGATTTTTCTGGATTCAAATTTATCCTCCCCCCCCCCCCCTTCTCCCCAATACCAGATTTATCTTTGAAATGTATTCACAGATGGTATAAATCATTTCTAAATGTCCTCGGTACAATGCAGTTTCTTAGAAATTCCTCTTCTCTTGTTTTGCAAATGTTTTTTTTCTTTGGCATATTGAAGTGACCTTGGTGTGTCTTACAACACTCAATATCGGGAGGCTTTATAAAACTCATATCTCAGAAGTGTCTGACATTACATTACAAGAGGATCTGTAAACCTCCGTGAGATGACGAATGTCTTTTTTAAACAACAGACCAAGACTTCATTTAAATTAGTAACATGGAGATTAAAGGAGCTCTCACAGGCTGTGCTGCAGCCATGCCAGGACTCTAGGAATATCAGTCACATGAAAGCTGTTAAGTTTGAGATGGAAATAAATCAAGGAGCCTGTAAAAACTGTCAGCAGGTCAGGGAAGTTTATGAACTCTTGCTGTATCTAATCATAAATCATAAGAATAAGCTAAAACTGAGAAGAAAAATGTCCTCTTTTGTAATCTAATGCTGTCTGTTAAGGCAATAAAACTCAAATGAAATGCATGCATTGCAATTTTTAGTTGATACTTTACATTATTACCAAAGTGAAGGAAGAGTTTCAAAGTTATAAAACTGAGACAAATGAGAGGTGGGCCTGTCTTGGTTGCCTTTTCCAGGCCTGCATCTCCTCGGCCTTCCAGAAACAAAGAGCACTCATCCAGCAAAGCACTTAAGCACGTGTGTAACTGCAGACACTTAGGCAGACTTAATAATGGCAGTGGCACAGATTCACATGCTTAAAGTAACATATGGGCAAAGCTCTCTGCTGGGCTGGGGCTTAAGGGATGGGTGCAGTGATCAGCCTCGCACGGCTGCATGGCAAGCAAAGGATCAGACCTGGGATGCACGCCTGAGCTCACAGCTACGGAGAGGAGTAAAATGCAAATAGTTTCTGGAGGAGCCCAACCATTTAATCTTCCAATTTCTCTCTGTTGTCACTTTCAAAACCCTTATGACCAGCTCTCTTGCTTGTAAAGTCCTCCAGCTCTGGAAAGCAGAAGCCACTGGAATAGGGAAGACCTGGCTTTGTCAAGTTTTAGCCCCTTTGTGCCACGGTCTTTCCATCCGTGTCACTCAGGAAGTATCCTGCATCTGTTTAGAGCCCCACTGATTTCGGTGATGCTCTGTACAGGGGTGAGGGTTTATTTGTGGGGATTGGATTACAGGGTGATGGCCACAGGTTGAAAATCTTCCTTGCCGGGCATACTGTTGTAAAGCACTCTGAATGTTTCTGATACTGTGGATACTGTTGTGCTGGGGATCCATCTCAGGGTATGGTAAGTGTTCTCAGTACTTTACAATGGCATGCTCGGCATGGAAGATTTTACAATCTGAGGCCCTGACCTTGCAATCTGATCCCCACAGACAAATCCTTACCCCTGTCTGGAGTAGCACTGAAGTCAATAGGACTGGTTGAGGAGTAAAATACTATTCAGTGTGAATAAAGGAATAGGGAGGAAAAGCCTGATACGGTACGAACAATGCCTGAAAGAGGAAGAGAAAACATCTCAGCTTGCATTTAGCAGAAAACAGAAACATTTGAGGTTAGCTTTTCTTCCTCTGCTTCTTAGCAGGACTGTGTACGCTAGCCTTGAAGTCATCTGGAATGTATTTGCTGCTGAGAAATTTGAAAGGATTATGTGTATACAATTATACAGTATGTACATAGATTGTACACCAGGATGTTCAAACTGAGGGTGACAGAAGTCAGTGTGAAAACATACTGCTGAGGGAAATACATCAGTGATAAAGAAATCTTGCTGAGGTTGTAAAATAACTGCAGACTGAACACTATCCTACTGTAAAAATCAGAGCTGTTAGGGCCTGACGCAAGGTGAAGTTGAGTCACACTTGTTTAAAGAAGAGCATTGTGGATGTTCTGTAGAAACAGAGCAAACATTTTTACTGGCTCCAAAATGCTCCTTGAGGAGGCACATTCTCTTGCTGCGGTTCTCATGGGACAGGCGGTGAATCCAGTGTTCATAAAGCCGCGGAGCTGCTCCATCTCCAAAGGAAGCTCCTAGCTCCGTGGCCTTTCGATGTAAGCACTGGATGAGTTCGCCTGCCCTCAGGTAGCATGGCTGGATCTTCCTGGTACTGCTAGCATACTTGCTTGATATTGAAAACTGAAGATGGTAGGGGTGGGCATATTGTCTGTGGTCAGGAAAACCTGGAAACAGCGGCTAGAGTTTAAAGCCAGTAGTAGCCGTTGTGAGTGTTTCAGGCTCAGAAGTGTGTTTCTGTTAATTAAGATGCCTGATTTCAGAGGTTGGCATGTTCTCAGGCCCAGAGAAAATCTGGTATCTTATGGTAGTTACTGAAGTTTAGGGCACTCCTAGTCAGATTTCTCTATCTCTGGCCAACCTTAGCCATGAGAGGAAGGTGGACTGCCCCTCATCACAGCCACGTGTGCTGTGCCATCTGCAGAGCCCTGGAACAAAGGGTGACACCATCAGAGCCTCCGCTGAAAGCCTTGATTTGGATAAGACACTACGGAGCTAGCTCGGTTTCATGTGTGCATGTTGAGGGAATTAAAGCTGTGCTGCAGAACTAAAACTCCATATTCAGCCTTCGCTGGGTAGTAAGGAGGGGAAAATCTCCCACTCTGGGAGGGGATTGCACTTCTTTCAAGTCAAACACCTGCATTTTGGCACATCTGAGCACAGAAGGAACACTTCTGCATGTGGTCTCCCCTGGCACGGTACCTGGCATGCCCAGATCTGAGCAATCTGGCCTCAGGAGAGCCTGAAATGCCCACTGTGGGTGATAGAAAGGTAAAGGGTTGCTGGGTTTGGGGACAGAGCGGGGACTGTGCAGTGCTCTTTCCAGCCCTGGGGGGAGCCCCTCCATGGAGCTGCTGGGCCGTTTGCACAGCCTTGTGGCTGGCGGGTTAAACGGGCTCCTCCAGCAATTGTTCACACAGCACAGAAGTGATAAAGCCAGGATAATGAGGAGGAGAAAGAGCCAGGGTAGGCCTCCTAAAAACATTTACCCAGATCCATTTTTGCTGATGCACACAGGCTCCCATTTGCTGCCCCCTTCGCTCTCGCTGACCTCCTCCTCTCGCCGTGCGCTCAGCCTGCTCTGTTTGTCCTCCCTGCTTTAAAGCCAGCCAGGGGCCTGATTAACCTCGTGTGTGGATTGCCTGGCGAGGACTAATTACTTGTACTTCCTTCTGTAGCACTGAAAAACATGTTTTATACTTGCCCTCCAGACACAGACAGGACATCAGGATTGGGAAAAGGCTATAAACCAGCTCTTCATTAGTTTCTCTTCATTGTTACTGGGACAGGACCTTATGGCTCCACTTCCTCTGAGAGGGGGTTACTGAGACAGAATAAAATGCAGGTGCCCAGGTGCCCATGACATAGTTTTCCCCTGCAACCAACCTGAATAGCTTTCAAGAGGAGAGATCAGAGACTCTGGCTTTTGTAATGTCAGCATCCTTGTTAAACATTTAGCAATCGGAATTCAGCTGCAGTAATGCCTCCAGCTTTTTTGTTCAATGGACACAAATCCTTTAACAGACTTGTAATGATATTAAAGATGAATGAAGAACATACAATATTTAATTCCTTGTCTGTGATCTTTAGTGCAGAGCAGTTTGATCTGAGTGTTTGCTTATCATACCGAAAGCGAAGGCTTAGTAAATAAGAACAAAAATTCGGTGGGCGGGATGGCGGGGAGAGCAGGGAGCGGGCAGTTTGTGACAACCAGGGAAGGATGGTCTGGGAGGCTGCAGCTGAAGTACATCTCTTACATCTTAGAAATGAAGGCAACAACAAAGTCAATTGGCAGTGGGGGATTTCCTAACGTTCCCCTGATCAGAAGGATAAGGAAAAAAGGTTATTATATAAATCAAAAGCTTTACTAAAAGATCAGTCAAATGCAGACTCAGGGGACTGGCACTGGTAGCAAACATCTTTACACTGTCAGGTCACTCTGCCGAACTGGGTCAAAAGCAAGACTTTTATTAACTGAAGGCTGTTGAGAAGCAGGTGTGGATCAGATTAATGGTCTGGAGCTCAGCTGGCTAAGAATGGCCAGACACAGAAAGAGACAAAAATTAACCCCAAACTATTGACCAGGAGCGATGTCAGTGTGCAGTGTGCCTGGGAGAGGCGTCAGGCATGGGGAAGCATGAGCAGGCAGCATCAGGGGGGAGAGCTAACTACGGTCTGCCCTGACACTGACACTGTGCTAGGCTAGAAAAGGGAACAGAGAGCTGATTTTGGTCTGAAAAGCGGGTATTTGTTGGGTGTCCTCAGGAAACAGGGCCACAACACTCTGTGTCGGTACAGTCTGCTGACTAGAGAAAATGGCATGCAGTGGGTTGCTTTGGCTGGGTCAGGGGAGACTGGGCAGCATGGTGGCAGCGAGAAACACTGCAAGTAAAGGAAGGGAAATGTATATGGGAAGGACAAGCTATGGGAAGGACAAGCACATGATAGACCACCGTGGTATCACTTCCCATGGCGGTGTGAATCCCCTCGTTGCTCACTGGCACTTGAGGCTCTCCCTGGGAGGTGGCAGGCCACTTCCCACCAGTCACTGCCTGCGCTCTGGACACCCGTGATTTCTGAGGTCACGTTCATGAGCAAAGCCAAAGATAACATAATTCCTCAGGCATGTACTCTCCTCTGTTCCTAAATATCTTTTTCTTGCAAAATGTATGTAATCGCCTGTGTATTTTCTGAGCTGAGAGAGAGAAAAGTCCTGCATAAGGTGGAGAGAAGCTGCTCCTAAGCATAGGGATGTTTCTCAGTAACATTTGCTGCTCAGATAAGGCAATGGAGGTGGTAAGAAAGAATAGGAAGAGCTCTTTAATGAGAGTGAATGAATGAATGAAGAGATTCAGCTTGTCTTCCTTAGGAAGGAGACAGACAAATAACAGGAAAACGTATAGGAAAAAGGCATAAAAATTGTAGTGATCATTGCAACAGGATGTTGTTGAGAGCATTAATTTAGTGAGATTAAAAATTAGAATGGGTTTTTATTTGGCTAGTGAATTTGGTAAAAACTATATAATAGGTAGAAGGAAAGATTTAAGCTGAACTATGTTGCCTCTGATCTGAGATCTACTAACACTGATCTGCTATTAGAGATTCTCTGATTCAAGCTACTGGAGTCAGATGAGCTTCAAATCTAATCCAGAGTGGCAGACAGGGCACTTCCCATCATCACCAATTTGGGGTCTGGAGTACCGTGATAATTCCTGTGTTCCTGCCTTTGGAGCGCTTTCATACCTCTACAGTGGTACTCATTGCCCGATTGTTACCTCTTTCCAAATCCAGCTCAGAACTGAAACTTCTCTACATTTTTCCCTAGCTTGCTTTTTCTTTTTTTACATGTTTTCCCTGCTCCTTAAAGGCCAAACCAGTTCGAAGTATTTTTATTTTTATTTTTTTAACAGTGGAAAATGTTTGTTTCTCAGTGTCAAAAAGTGTCTTCTGTTGATTATGATGGCATTTAACTTCAAGTACCTTAAAACCTCAGTACATTACACTTAAGAAAGGCCCATTTTGATTCTTGATAATCTGCAATTTTGGGGAAAGTGTGTGGTTGTTTTTTTTATGGTTTTGTTTTGTTTTTGTCCTCCCTTCCCCCTCCGCAGCAGTTCTGGTAAATCTCTCATCTATTACATAATTCATTATTTAGTAATTAAGAATATAACAATATAACAATACATTCAGATTTGCTATCAGAGTACAATTGGAAATTCTTATTTTTTTTGCCTGTTGCAGAAGAAAGGGGTAGGTGCATTACAGCAAGGCCTGTAATTGGGATGAAAGAGGGAAGTGTTCTCAATCTATATGCTTCAGGGCATAATG
Source organism: Anas platyrhynchos (assembly GCF_047663525.1). Taxonomy (NCBI): domain Eukaryota; kingdom Metazoa; phylum Chordata; class Aves; order Anseriformes; family Anatidae; genus Anas; species Anas platyrhynchos. Next base: position 20,737,106 of record NC_092589.1, read on the forward strand.
TGATCACCAGCTGTAGTCAGAAGAGATCACTGTCTCTAGTATTTAATAGGACAAAATTTGTCACATTTTGATGATTAAGTAAAGAGGGAGGGTATGTCTTTGGCTAAGCAAGTATTGAAAAGAACATCACCAGCAAAATAATTTTTAATGTGAACTGAGTGTGTACATACGTTATACATTAGCTATCTGCCAGCTAATGAATTTCTCAACTTCATTCAAACTCAGGTTTTCTGAGAGTGACCATGAAAAGACAATGTTTAAAGTGAGCTCAGGCAGCAGTCTAAACATGATAGTAGACCAAGGAGCCTGTCACTGCTGGTGAAACCAGCAGGAGATCACTTTTTGTAGAGTTTGGGGAATGTGAGCAATACAGAATTTCTGCCCCACGGTGTTTACTGAAAGGATGTTGGTTCAGACAGAAGATAACTTTCTTCACAGCAAATTGCAGGCTGCTTCCCTCTTCAGTCAGTAAAAGAGATTTTTTTCTGCTGGAGAACATGTCCAGGGAAATGTATGTCGAGAAAAGGAAGATTCCAATTTTATTTTATATGTGGATTGATTCGTTTTACTTGTAATCAACAGACACAGTACTATCCCACTAATTTGGAAGGGTGTCACTGGAAAACTCTAACATTATTTTTAGAGATTGAAGTTCTTTATCCTGTCCCTCTATCCTTCTGACGCGAAGGGGAAGGAGTGAGGGAAAAACATGAGATGTGGGAATTTGACTGGGCTGTGTATGCCATGAGAAGAGAAGGCTGTGCAAAATACAAATGAATGGCACAGACAGACAAGGATGTGTAAAGAGTAACCAAACATAAGGTATAAAACACCAGGGAAAGAAGAAAACTGGACAGATTACAGAATGAAATTAAGAGTGCAATAAAGTGATAAGGAAAGCAAAGGCTGAGAATGAAAGGAAGATTGTACAGGAGGGTGAGACAGATAATGAGAAATGTTTCCAGAGTGTAAGGACCGTGAGGTCAGTGAAGGAGAGCATGAGGCCTCTAAGACATCACAAAGGTAATTTATTGTCAGAAAACATTTCTAAATGTAATGTATGCTGTGGCTTGATACTCACAAAAGGAGGACAGGGGACAGATGCCGCAGGCGGACATAAATTTCCCTGGGGAGGATGAAGAAATATGGGGAAGGGGGGAAGGAGTCAGGCTGACACAGGACTGCCCTGTGACCTTTGAAGACTGGCAAACAGTGTCAGGATGGGATATTAATTGAGAAAAATAATGTCTTATCATTGTGCCAGCTGAACTGATGGGACTGAAAGCGAAAACAGTCTGTCATTTCAGGACACTATTAACCCATCTGAGCTGCTTCTGTGCAGCATCCCATGGCCTCATTGGTGCCCAATTTGTCTAGAAACTGAACTTTTTTTTTTTTTTTTTTTTGTCCAAATGGAGGTGAAAAGACTGTTACATGCTGCTGAAGCCACAGCTAGCTTTAAGTTGCTTAATTTATATGTGTATTGTTTTCCTGCAGTCCTGAAGCAAGGGGAAATAATTAAGTGCTGTGGGGAGTATGTATAAGGCAACGATGACCTCCCATGGTACTGGTAACCACCATGGCTTCAAGCCAAGATTGCTTTGCTCATTGAGAAATTACTGTGACTATATGAATGTGTATAGGAAACTCTCACATGGTAAGAAAGTAAGAAATATCATTCTAAACTCTAGTCAAAATAACTTAAACATGTTACATTTTGGTATTTGCCTTCTACAGGTGTTCCTGGATATTCATAGGAAAGGTTTATTTTATTTTATTTTATTTTATTTTATTTTATTTTATTTTATTTTATTTTATTTATTTCCCAAAAGGTGTGGTGCTGGATTCTTGGCTTGTGCAAGTCAGTATTGCTGCAATGAATGAAAACTGGAATTTGGTGCAATACTTACTCATTTTTCTCCTAAGACCCTTCTTAACTATTGTCTGACAATGTATAGTGAAGGATTTCTCTGAAAGCAGAGAATCTCCAAAGATGAGAGTTACTGGGTCTGCCTCCTGCACCAGGTGAGCTTTGATTTTTTGCAGGAGGCAGGGAGTGTCCTGGGACAGAATACAGCTGTGCTTTCTTCTGCCCAGCCACCTGCAGGTGTGCAGCTACTTGCCCCAGCCTTTCCACTATCACAAAAGAGAAGGCAACACAGTTAAGAGAGACACAGATGGCTCCTCCTTTTACCTGAGGCAGCTCAGACGAAAGAGAAATTCAGTCTGGAGTTGATAAGACAACAGGACTTCTTTCATGTTCTTCACTGCACGTAGGTTGAGGTCATGCCACCAGGCTGCGTAGCCCTTCCTTCGGTGAGTATTTCTTCCCAGGATTATTTGTGTTGCCTCCTGTGGGGTGACATGTGTGAGCAGTGAGTGCGTGCTCACTCATGCGAACAAGGATGATGTGCTCTGTCCCACAAATAGCTGTGTGATTAGTCATCCCTGTAGCGAGGGAAGTTTTAAGTCAGTTGCCTCGGTCGAAGCTAGCACACAATATCCATTCTCAATGTTGGTTGCCACTTACTTATTTGACAAGGCTTTTAAATTAGAAGCACATTTCCTTGGAGACCTCTATGGGTGTAACCAGCCCCAGCACTCTGAGAACACTCTCACAATCGCCTTTTAAAGCCCTGCTCACTGGCGATGTGGGTGAACAGAACAACCTGTGGTTTCACACTGCTTGATACTAGCTATGTGTGAGGCCTGGGCAGGTAGCAGGTAGGCCAGGCTATCCCAGTAAGTCAGGCAGGTACCACCAGATTGTAGGACCAGGCTCTGGAACTGGGTTGTCTATATGGTTAAATGATCAGAATAAGCTTTGGCTTGGGGTACCTACTATTCTCCAAACAATTCCCTGGCATGGCCGGGGGTTAGCACAGGCCAGAGACTATTCCCAGTAGGTGGTTTGGATGCAGCCACCCTGTTTCGGCAGCAGGGACTGTTTGGTAGCGTGGATGCAGTCTGTTTCATGCCAGTTGGCCTCAGTGTCAGAGAGTGGTCTGAGGTACTTTTAATTTACCAGTGGAGACAAAGCTTTAACTGTCAGTAAACCACATGGCATAACTGTCAGAGGATGGCACGGACAGCCTGATTTTTCTTTCATTCCAGACTTATATTTGTGTCACTTTATCAGTTTTAATAAATTAATTCCTCCTTTGCTTTGCTACAATAGAAAAAGAATGTGGCTGTGGAGATGGGTTTCCACAGAAATGTCCTACAGACCGGTGGTCAAAGCATGAACGTCCTCTTGGTCAGAGGTGTCACAAGGTACTATTGAATCTTGCAGTCCATGATAGGTGTTGAGGAGCTGAGTCTGCTTTTTGCTCCAAAGCTATGGGAGCTCTAATTTTAGCTAAGGGTTATTTCTTTACTACTGTGACAGGAAGCTCGAAAGCCCTAAAAATCCTAGCTTGAGTCTTAGGGATGTGGGACTCCCCAGCACGGCCTGCTACGGCTGGCAGCGGTCTGGGAGTACAGAACTCGTGGAAATGATGATTGCGTCGAGCTTCCAGAGATCACTTAGGTTTGAAGCAGTTCAGTTATTCTTAAACAATTCTATTTTTCAAAAACGGAGGCGTTTCCTGTAGAGTGGAAATTCCACTTCTCAAGCTAAAAAGTCGCTAGCTGAGAGTTGAGAAGGAAATGAAAGGATAACAACTAAATTACGGATCTCCTAGCTGGTGTGCTGTCACTCAGCAGAGTACACAAAGGTGGAGCTCATAAACACTTGATAGTGCTTGATAAAAACAAACAAATAAACAAAAAATACCCAACTTGCTGGTAGCAGTTATGACTGTGTGGGTGGTTAATTTTGTTAATGTAACAAAGGAAGCAGACCTAGATGGGTTTCCGGGCCCTTGTCTATCTTAAAATTTCCTATGTAATCTCCACAGACATCTCCTTCGCTGCAAATATACTTTGGCCAGTAGCCTTGAGGTTTATTAACACCATGGAAAGTAATTATTGCCTTGTCCACACTCCCCATGGCAGTTATTGTTTAAGTATTTCCCTTATCCTGGATTGCAGGAAAACAATCCATTACATAAATCTACTGACAAACAGTTATGCTGCAGCAGCTCGAGAAGTGCAATATTCTCTCTGTGCTAATTTCAGTAAAACAGCACGTTTTTGTAAATGAGCTAATCCACAGAAAGTGACAGAATGTTACATTGCCGAGGCCTGGCTGAGCTAATAGTACAAAATGAAAGAATGTTTTCACTGCCTGTCCTCAGCGTTCAGTTGGCATAATAAAATACTGTTTTCCTCAGTAGAATATATGTCCTTCTACTTTGCTTCTCTGTCATAATAAATGACTGGCCTGAAATTAAATGGGTTGTTCCTGGACACAGGATGTTAGTGATGGGAAAGACCTGTTTGATCATGCAGGCCATCTCTTTGCGAGTACAATGCTCCTTACCTTGCATTTGGCGGTGCTCTTTCTAATTTAGTTTTAAACATCTCAAGCGGCCAACCTTCCAGTGCTCTCCTTACAGGTCTTGTGCTCAGCTTTGGGGTTTGGACTTTTAAGCAAAGACAGTCAGGTTACTGAGGCTTAATGAAGTAAGTAGCTCACTGTAATTATAAGCAAAAACATTAACCTGCCCCAACAGCAAAATACGGAAGCATAAATTGCAGCTAACGTAAGTAATGTGGGATTGAGAAGGTCTCTTCTTAATATGATTTGGTCTATGTCTGGGGTGGAATAAAAACTCCTAAACAGTCTTTAATGACATTGCAACTGTTGACTGAGGACTGGGGTAACTTGGTCACCTTTGCTTGTGATAGTTGGAAAGTTTTCTCTCACCGTTTCTCTCCCTGGTCTCACCTTACAACTCCCAGCTATATCCCTGTGAAGCATATGCAATCGTTTCCATTCCAGGGGGGTTAATATCTTGGAAAAGTCTATAGACTGCAAAATGATGGAGTCATCATTTCCCCTCACCGAAGGGCCAAGCTCTTTGCTTTGCCAAGTGGTGACAGCCCAGGATTTGGCTCTACCTGTTCTCCCTGTCAGTCTGGGCCCTGCAACAGGGCCTTGATTCAGGTCTGAGAAAGAATGACAAATGTCACACTGGCTTGACTGTGGCTTACAGCCTCCTAAATCAGGGTTTATCACAGGTTTAAATCATGTTGTGAATAATAAAGGCAAAAATTAACTTCCATCTGGGAACGTGTAAGTCTTCATTGAGAGCCACATTGTGTGTTGTGAAATCTGCACTCATGGACCTGACTGTACACTGTCAGATTCTTAGGTCTAGAAGAGGACAATGTGTCTAGTTAGGATGAAAATTTAGAGGTTTTTAAGACAAAAACAAAAGGGGAAGATGAAATTCATGTAAAAGAAATGTGATTAAGTACATGTCTGGATATAAAAAGAGTCAAGAAGAAACTGAAATGGTTCAAACACAACCCAGATAAGATGGATTTTTTTCTTAGAGAATCTCCAATTGGTCCACACATGCAGGGCCACTAATAGGCTTTGCTGGCAAAGAGCACACCAGTCAGTGCTTCAGATTCTCCACCAGATCCGTCTCTGACTACAGCTGAAGCGCTCTTCCAGAAAGCTATGAACAGCCTTGACAGTCTGGGCTGCAAGGCTCTTGGAAACAGAGCAGTCTCATCAAAACTTTCTACACGCCAGTGTTTCTACTGCTGCTTTCTTTCTTTTTTATGTCTTCTCATTAATCTTATGTAACTGGAGTGACTCCAGAGAAAATGATGGAGATGCTTCTAAGTGAAACTCCTGTAAATGGAAATGAAACCCAGTCCCTACACAATTCTAAAACACTCATTCATTTTCTGACATAACTCTAATTGTAAAGCAGCATACTGTGGCAAATTTTAATGGAACCTGATACATATTTTTAAAGTTTTCATTATCACTGTGTGCATCACAAGTTTCTAGCAGGATGCCTTTGAAAAGGACAGCACATTTAGATGTCTGTTCCTTGAGATGACTGAGGACTTCATTGTTGTTCAGTGGCAAAGCTGCTAGCAGCCTATCTTAGGCTTCATGTTTTTTGTACATTAGGCCCCTAAAAAACTTTTCTGCCTGTTGAAAAGACCCTTAGGCTGATGTACTGAGTGTTTTAACCTCAGTGGAGTTAGTGGCTGATCCTGTCATCTGTAAGGAACTGCACGGTGGCATTTACGGGACATTTAGTTTTATGCAGACATGTCAGATAACAAGTACTGCAAAAACTTGAATTGTTTCTTTCATTCTGGGGTCTCAGTGCAATTATTCAAAGCTCCTATGAGCCCAATGTGGGACGTTTAGAAATAACTTGTGTGATAAGTTCTTATCTTAAAACCACAGCAAACTGTAGAGAAACTATAAACCTTGGAGGTGATTACTGCAGTGATTTGGTATCCATTGGGAAAGTTTCTTTCCTTAAATCAAACTTGGTGTAACTTCAGTTCTGTATTTAGAAGAGCTCTGAAGTTTCTGAAGAACTTGTGGCAAAGCAGTGATGAATGCTTAGGAATGTTACCCTCTGCTGGGATTCAGGATCTGGCTTTTCTGTATGAAAACTCTTAGCTGTTTCTTAAAGTGAACTTGTTGACCTTGACTGTGTTATATTACCCATATGAGAGGACTTATGGGCTATTTTAAAGATCAGAAATTGTAAAATGAGCTTCTTATTTCCTATGGAAAAGAGCTTATTTAGCACTAGGTTATCAGCAAAGTCAAAGGAATCTGCTAAGGTTCTATCAGGGCTTTTACTGCATGCTGTCTTGTGTACCAGCTTCATCCTGGTCTCATTGGAGTCACAACTTTGGCTGGCATGCCACGGCGACAGATACAGTTTTCATTTCCATGATCCAAATATTGTGCCATCCATCTATCACATTGACAAGGCCTGGCCTGATACGTGTGCATGTCTAATACAAAAGAGGACTTCCCATATACTTAGTGTTGCTGGTTAGAAAACCAAAATGTTCTTGCCCTCACTTGCAACCTGACCACTGAAAAAAAATAATAACTCAGTAGCACCATTTGTGACTGCAACAAGTTAGTGAATCCATTGACAATTGTGAACGCAGTTGCCCCAGGCAACTACAGCAGGAATGACTGACAGCAGTTTGGGTTCTGACATTGTGGAGAGCTGCTATTGCAGACTTCATTGTAAATATATAAAAGGGTTGGGGGATAAAAACGACTCTTCACTCTTTAACTTTTTCTTTTTTTTTTTTTTTTCTTCCCTTCAAAAATGTGTATGCCTTTTTTTTGTTTTGTTTTGTTTTTCTGTGATTTCTGGAGGAAGTGATCAGGGACATCTCAATGCACACTTCATTTTGTATAGCGAGGTTTCTATCTGCTTATCTGTCCAATAGCAGTGATGCTGTTGGGACTGGAGTGTTCTAGCACATTCTCTACTGTTCACTTACACTCTAGTGTAAGTGAAGGACCCTTAACCCCACAACTTGTTCACTTTTGTTGGTTATATCATCTAGTCTAATGAAAGATATTAGCTCTTCCAACAAACTCTTACTTACCTAGATATTATTATCAGAAATACGAACATCGTGGCAGCTCGTATGACAGAAATGTGTGACAGTAACCGAGTGTTTCTGTCCTAAATGCGGTGGTGGAAGGGGAAAGAGATGCATCACAGGTGAAGTGCATGCTGCCAGGACACCAGCACAGCAGAGAGTTAAACTGAATCCAGCAGAGTCTTGGTCTGCAGCAGAGGCACAGGTACGTGCTGCTTTCCAGGAACATGCAGGAGCTGACAAGCTCTGTTCTTGAGCAAACAGGAAATTCACTCTGAAACGCAGGTTGTGCAAGGGACCAAAAATATCTATAGATTAGTTCCCTCCTCACAGTGGATTTCTGTTTGCTTTTCTGCAAAGTTGAAATATTTTGCCCCTATGTATTTCAGCCAACATAAAGCAAGTATTGATTTCAAAATGGCATTTGCATTTTGAAAGCTTGCTTTTAAAAGGATTAAGTGGACCACAAAGTGAAAGAAATTCTAATTTCAAATTGAGCCCAATCATATAGTTGTGGGCAAGCCAAATACATGCTTCTTGTTCTCTTTTAGCAGACAAGATGGGTCTTCATGCACACAACTTTTCCCATGTCTCTTCCACCCCCTGTTCCTGTGGCACTGATCAGGTTATGCCACTGGTGTCATGACTTCTCATCATTCAGGCATATCTTGTCGCAGGAACTGGCAGCAAGATGGACATTTTGGGATGTCACCAGCCTGGATTTACATGGCTCCCCTTTAATGGCCTGTGTGAAATGGGGGGGTGGATTCCCTTCAGTTTCTGCATGTGCCTGCTGTAGAAACTGGCTGGCTTTTTGTTCCCAAAGCTTTGTGGGCCCAGAGCAGAGTCCTTCAGACTCATGGCTGAGCAGGTGCATGAGGGTTCCCTATGGCATGTTTAAGGCTGGCTTTTGGGTCTTCATGGTCATGAGCACAGGATCTTGGGGAAGTGTTAAGCAGTGCTTGATTAGCAGGGAACAATGTTTGACAGCCTTTCTTCCCTATGTGTTGAGCCCATTTTAGAGGTGAATAAAGCTGCCGTGCAGTCCTGGGCTCCAGGCTGTGCAGATGAGAGGTGGGAGGGAGGGGGCACTAGAAGCAATTCAGAGACTGCCTGGAAGTCAAGGACCCTCTTGGGCGCAATGCCTTGTCCACCCCATTCCTTGTTTCCACCCTACCAGAGGTGTTCGCCCACCAGGGCACTGCAAGGGGGCTTTGCTGCAGCTGGGCACCTTGGTCCTGCAAGCAGAGGGGACAGCAGCAAGCACCTAGATGCTGTAGTACTCTTTGGGTGCCCATCTTGTGAGGAACTGCGCTGTCTGAACCTCCACTAAGTGTTGATTTTGATGGATATCAGCACCTGTCAGGAATGATTGTGTGTAGTATTATGTCTCTGAAGCATTTGTAGCAGGAATGAACATGTTTTTGAGACCATAAATCAAATCTGCAACTTCATTGGATGGCAAGAGAAATCAGCCTTTCAAGTGACACCCGGCCATAACCTGCTCCTCTTTGCTGGCCTGATCTCGCTCACATCTGTGAATTCAGCCCCCTTCTGCTGCCATACCATGTGTAAATTCCAGTACAGACACTTATATCTTGCAAGCTTAGCACCTCTAATTTGGTGGCAGTACTTTGCATAAGCCTTTTGAGTTTGGTGTCTTAATATTGTATTCTTGGTAAACCTAATATTTGTAAGGAGGATGCAAAAGATCAAATGAATATGAAGTAACAAGAAGTCAAAAACACGTCTTCCCTTATTTTCTTTCCTGTTTGCATAAGGATTATTTATTGTGTTTGCCTTGATTCCAGCCACTTAATTTTTCCAAACAGATGCAGCTGATTGATTAATGGCATTTCGTGTTTAAAGTCAGAAGTGTCAGCAAGACTCTTGCACGCCTGTGTCATTCTCTCCTAGAACAATAGGTTCGGCTGAGAAGCAGGGACCTGTGCCAAGTATTCTTGAGGATAGGAGGTCATGTGCCACTTTTCTGCTAGGAGACAGATATATATAAGGACAAGGGGAGGCAGGAGTTTGGGGGGTTGGAGGGCTAACTCTGTTCTAATAATAGGTGGATCACATGGTGGCTAAGTCACCTACAACACGGCTTAGTTGGTGGAGGTGAATCAAAGTGCTGGGAATTAAGGACATTTCTTCGACTATCCTGTGACATACAAAAATAGGCCAAGGGAAATACATATGTGATGAAGAAAGAATTGACTCTGTAGGCCAAAACTCCTCAGAGGAACAGCGGGACTTCAGTTCTCTCACCTCCTTTTATGATTTCTCTTCTCTTACTTTCTAATAACCCTGCATGCAAAAATAGCATACAGGTGATGTGGGTTCTCACCTAATATGTAATAGTATATATTTGAGTATGGGCCAGAGCCCCAGCTGTTGGAAACAGAGATAGCTTGACTGATGCCAATTACTCCAGGCGGGATCTGTCCCTATCTGCTCAGACTGGTGTGAGAACTGGGTAAAGAGTTGCAAATGGGGAATTACGTACCCATGCACCACATTGGAAACCTATTGCGTATTCTAATGTCAGTAATAGAAAGCATCTACATTTGCAGATCAAAATGAAACTGGCATAGGCTTTCCTTTGACAGCTGTTTCAAATAGACAGCTCATCACGTTATAATTCTTTCCCAGTATACGCTTAGAAACATGTAAAACACCAACAAGCCCGAGACCCTATTGTTCTCATCTGCACGTTCCGAGCGTTGTGTGTAAATGTATCTCAGGCCTGGAAGGGCAGATTCCTAGATACTTAAGTCAGAGACCAGGCTTTGCTATTTATTGTCAATGGCATTAATCAACAAGTGGGGAGTCCCTTTTGTTTCCCTGACCTTATGTGTGTTTTCTGTAGCCAGCTTCACAGGCTAGGCTTCAGAGGAAACTTCCTCTGAAACTATAAGCCACTAGAGGCCTCCTGAATACTTGAATTGATTTTGCTTCCAGGAAGATGTAGTCTCCTAAAAAGTACATCAGGCTCACAGAAGAAAACGGTTCCCGGTTTGCCAAGTCAGGCTGACACAGAGCCTAGCGAGGGTGAGAGCAAGATAGCACAGCTGAAATAAAGAACAGAAATGCACTTGAAATTCAGCTCCTAAAATACAGCCCATGTAATATTGAGTCACGGTGAATTACTCATTTCTATTTAGCCTTTATCTGTTGCAACCTGATTAGACAGAGAAACTACATTCCTTTATTCAGGCATGAGGCCAATATTCATATTAGTCATTTTTGGCCAAAATAAATTCTACAAACTTTGGTCAAAATGCTTAATCCAATAACGCAAATGTAGGGGCTCTTTAAATAAACCATCCCACTGCAATCTCTCTGTTTATTTTTCGTTTGCATCCTCACACATTCTTTCTCTCTTCCTGTAGCTCTTTTTTTCTGTCGCACCAGCCTCATTTGTGTTTACCTCTTTTGCATAAGCATCCACTGCGAAACCCCCGTGGATATGAGAGATACTTCGATGACACAGTTGACGCTTCCTCTCTGAGCTATGCCAGGTTCGCCCATTGATCCAGGAGCACGTTCCTGTTCATTAATGCAAGGTCACCCCTAATTCCCTCCTTCTGCTCTTTACCTCCCAGCCCTCAGGGGGACAGACACTTGGAGGAGAAACCGTTTGCTTTCTGTGTCAAGAAGCTGGTTGGTAGCTCGCTGCTAATTACTTTGGCTACAATAATTCTTAACCCGATTACAGCGATACAAATTAAAGCACTCTTGGCGAAGGGTAGCTAAATCCACATGTCAGGCACCAGAGCCTCGGTTTATTTAGGGACATCACATTTCTTCTGATCTTGTTACCCAGTTTTCCATCTTCTTTGGGTAATCCTGAGTAAATCTTCCTGCAGTGGAAATCAGCACCATACACATAGCCCCAGATTTTTAGAGAGGCCTTTGAACTTGCCTCATGAGGTTCCTCCTGCAGCCCTTTGGGGCGGTCAGGTCTTCCTGCCCAAAAGGATCAAGAACAACGAGGGATTTTGAGAGCTCCCAGGGACACATCTTAACAGGGCCTGATTTTCAGAGGTGTTGCCTGCAGCCTATCCACAAAATCATCCCCTGCAATGTGGCTCAACACCGGCCCACCAAAGGAACTTGCTCTTGCTAAAAATAGAGGTCTATGTACTTGTACAGCCTTTGGCCTTTGCTTATGCAAATCAGATGGTCGTCGGCTAGCCTTGTTTCCAGTATCTTGCAGGGAAAAAGATTGTTCAGCTTTCTGCATTCCTTGAAAAAAGTGGTGCTTTTTATAAAATGTGAGTTGAGATGCAGAAAAGAATATCCTTAACAAACTGACACCACCTTCTATAGACAAGCAACATCTTTATGCATCCATTTTTAAGCTATCATGAAGACCCTTTTAATTCAGTTTGTTAGTGAGACCATGCTGGCGGGTAGGAAGTTGGACTTCTGTCTCATCAGTTAAGCTGGGCCAGTGAAGCTGAATTTCTCAACTTCTGTAGCCACCTGCTATAATCTATGAAACACTTCAGCTACAATAATGTTTCCAGAATAACATTTCCAACATGCTGTGAATAATGCACTGATGGCTGCATAAGCTCCTTAGAGGGAAGGGAAGTAACAAGAATAAAGAGAAACCTGGGAATAGATATCGTTTTCTTACTTCTTTTAACCTGGTATATATCAAGCTAAACTCTCCGCAAGTCAAAACTATATAAATATTGAGTAAAGACTGCATGATTTAACATTTAGTTCATGTTACATAATTATTAGCCTCTGGCACCCTCTTATTCATTTGTAAAGCCACTAACGTGAACATATTGTACCAGATAACAATATTGCCGGGCATTTTATTTAGTAGGTGTATTCCACTGCAGCATCTTTTCAGAAAACTTCAGCTGTGCTATATTGCGACAACCAGAACGTACTTTTTCTTTACAATAAGGTACCACAGTACAGTACAGTCAATCTCAGTTTGCTTAGCCATGACTTAGCCTCCCCTGTTGTAGTTTCACATATCTTCCGTGAAATTGCACACTGCGATTCACACGGAATTACACAAACGCAGGAATGTTTTGCAGGATGGTTTGAAATGGCAAGGTAGTGCAGAGTAACCTTACACTTAGGTTTTTCATTGAGTATTACACAGTTCTGGACATCTTCCATGGATTCATATGCATTTTCAGACAGAATGCTCTATGAGCATTATATGCATTTTCTGAACCAGAACTCTCGGGTAAATTAAAGCTTCCCCCCAGATAAGGTTGAGCTTGACATGATAGAAAGGTACCCACTGCCTTGGTAAGAGCACATGGTTATGTCTTATAAATGTCAGGGCTATTTTAGCCCTTTGTAAACTTCCTGACTTGTTCTCCACACATTGCTCTTTCCAGATGTTAGGAGTGGAACTGAAAAGCTGAGGCCAAAATCTGTAAACTGTGTTTGAAGAATTAGATCTGTACAAACTCATACCTAAGTCACGTTCAAGGGGGGAAAAAAACAGAATCCTGTTTTTCTGTGCAGCTGCTCTACTCTCTGAAACAAGGCTTCAGACACCTCTGGGGACAGGTGACTCTTGTTTGCATATGTAGACATTGGCTTTAAGCTTCTAACCTTAGATGTTCGAGATATTCGACTCAGCGCCCCATCCGCTCCGCACTGGAGCTCCCAGGACATATTCCTGTGGGCATTTGGCCCCAGCCTCAGTGCGGCCTTGTCCACGTTTTACTTCTGTTGTTTCTGCCTGACTCCTGCCTCCACGTGCTCCTGAAAGGAAGGTGATTTACAAATGTGGGATGTGATGATGCTAGCGATTCCTTATGACCTTGCAAAAGCCAGCAAGCCCCTGGGCAGACCACTGTCCGTCCCCTAAAGGAGAGGTGAGGGAGGTTGCATATTCCACTCCTGTCTCGCTGAGTTCATCCGTCCAACTTCTTTTCTTTTTTTTTTTTTTTTTCCTCCTGTCCCTTTTTGTTTGGTTTGACCTTGGTCACTGATGACAAGGCTGCTTTTCCTGCCAAACCAATCAATAAGCTAAACAGAGAGAAGATGAGTATTTAGAATATGGGAAGCCAAACTCAAACACAGATAGGTTATCAGCCTAGCCCAGAGCAGACTTCTAAGCAAATATTTCATTAACAAATTTTTCATGGCAACTTGCATGTTTAAAAAAAAAAAAAAAAAGGCAACAACAACAGGAGAGGGAACAGTAAAGGGGATAAAGTGAAAGGACTGGGCTGGAGCCACCGGGCTTAGCTGTTGCATTGCTGTCTTTGGTTACCAGTACTTTCCACGACATGCTGCAGCTCCCTAGAGAAATGGTAAGCAGTAAGGGTGAAGACCTTGCACAAATGGGGCTTTGAAAGCCCGCTCTGTACTGCTGCACCTTGTGCTCTCCTCTCCAAAAAGCCAGGCAGGGACAGGCTTGGGGCGGGTGCTTAACCGTGCCATATGTTTATGGTGGAGCAACATTCTGGGCACAGCCTGAAGTTTATAACTGTTTAATCCTTGGACCTCTGGCAAGGGTTGTATACATTTTGTGTTAACAAACAGGAGCCCGAGCCAGTTATATCATTAAGTTCCCGGTTAGCTTAGTGACCTGTAGAAAATATATTTGTAATATTGCAAAACCTTGTGAAAACATATCCAAAGATCTCACTTCAGTGCCACTCTCACCCCTTGCATGTGAGACCCAGTTTTTTGATGCATTACTGCCCTCCATTTAAACCAATAAACACAAATTAATGCGTCTTGTGCAGATCAGGATATTTTACAGTGTTCTTAGCATAGATTAACAAACCCTCATTTCATATGTCATAGGAACGAGGAACGAAGGCTTAACCATTTTTTGTCTTGACAGCTATTTTAAAAGGTTGACTGAAGGGCAGAGAAGTTGCTAAATAACTTTTCAAATATCGTAGAGGAGAAAAATATAGGTCACTAAGCAATAAACTCTCTACATCCTTCTGGCTAAGGAAGAGAGTCTGAATCTCCATCCACCTTTTACTAAAATGAGACCAAAATCCAAATCCAACATAAAGCATTACAGCTTTAAGTACTGAAAATATTTATTATTTTTATACCAGTAATCCAATAGCATAATCTCAAGAACATCAGTGCTCCAGGAATGTCTAGAAACACAATGGATTTGCCTTTATTCCTTTATCCAGATGTTTCTATAAAATACTCTGGATACTAGGAATCTGCAGGGGAATTAAAGATTTATTTTTAATACTTGAAAAACTTGAATTTCTAATAACTATGATCCTTTAAAATGTTTTAACTGCAGATGCAACATGCTTTGACTCTTTGATGAGCTTTCCCTGTATCTTTTAGCTTACTTTCCAGTAATGGACAAATGTTTCTCATGGGCAGCTGCAAGACAGTCATAGGACACAGGCATTTTAGTGATAGCTACAAATGTGAGAATTAAACTATGTGTTGGCTTTGATTCAGAAGTTTATCCTTATTCAGCACAACTGATTAGATGTGGTCTGTACAGCTCTCTGTAGGTACACCTGAGTGAGGGAAAGAATCACCAGCATGCTAAGTAATATCTGTGTGTGGCTAATTAATCTAAATTAATGCTGCAATAGCCAGCCCTGCTTACAGAGAACTAACTTTCATTTAGTTGTTGCAAGGTAAAAGGTTTTCGCCTAATGTGTCACAGTCTGCAATGATGTAATTTCACTTCATTTCTGAAAGAGACTCATACTTTTCTTTTGTATCAGTGGGAATACTGTTTCTGAGTCTTTTATGCTTGTACTCACTCCATGTTTACCTGGTGCAATTATTACTGTAGCCCCCCATGTGCAATGAACACCACGACCCTTTTCAGGAGCTGAGTAGTAGATGTTGAAACACTAATTTTTGTTGTTTCTAAAGCACCATGGATTTAATGACTTGTTTAATAACAAGACAGGAGCAATAATCATGCAGGATTTTAGGTGCAGACATCTGTAAAGCTATTGCATTCCTAACAGCAGGTCAGAAACTGATTCTCTAAGGAAATCCAATATAGAAATTTCACTGTATGTCAATATCCAATTTCATTTTGGAGTTGTCTGTCATTTGTCTGCTCCTAAAATTCTTTAATAAAAGTGGAGCACTAGCTAGTATTACATGTAACCGTTCTCAAATACTGTTAGATTTCTAGATCTGACCATGAAGTTAAAGAGACATCTTTAATGTAAGCAGTGTGAGCTGGGGAATCAAATCTTCATGTCATTTCTTCTACTTAGGTTATGAATTTAAAATCAGTTTGGGTTACTCAGGTTCACTGTTTCTTTTTAATGGCCACTTAGAATAGAAGTGGGCTACCTTTTTTTCTTTTCTTTTTTTTCTCTCTCTCTTTTATATATATATATATATATATGTATGTATGTATATATTTAAACAATTAAAAGAGAAAAATCATGATGAGAACACTCCCAAAGAAAAGGTGATTTTCATTTTCAGAGTTGTGCTCTTGCTGCAGCCATGGACTTGCTGCTGGAACTGCTGACTGAAATGCTCTGTTTTCTCAAAAGACATATTAGTGGCTCTCAGTAGTTTCTTATGGCCTTAAAATCTATGAATCCACCGGTTAGCCAGGTCTTTTGCAAAAGGAGAACAATTTGACAAGGAGTGGGGAAAAATAAATAAGCATAAAGGAAACTGTGATTGTAAAACCACAGATGCCAACAACAGAACATCGAGAACATGATACTGTTTTCATGGTCCAGTTCCTGCTACCTCACAATTTTCCTTGATGAATTTGGAAACTACTGTGTACGTCTGTTCCCCTGTTCTGAAAATGGTGATAAGAAGGCTAACGCAGTTGTAATGTCTGGATAAACCAGATCTGAGCAAAACAGGGATGCCCTTTGCTTGCAGATTCTCCTGAAAAAGTTTCTGTGCCTAGACTGTGTCTGTGCCTTTCTGATGTACGTTGTATTAGTTACATTAAATACTTTTTTATTATGGGAGAGAGATGCCTTACCATCATCTGCAACAGCAAATATGAACACTGTCCTAAAGATCTAAGGTTTAAGATTGTAAGTTGCTTACAGTCCAGCAATGGCTCCTCACGTCAGCACGTTGTCGTATTGCTTACATTGACCAGTTAAAGGTGATGTTCTACCACAACACAGTCCCAGGAGTGTGTGTTTAAGGGCCGGGGTGGTGATGCTAGTACTTTGCACTGCTGCCTCCTCTACCCCTGGGGCACAGCAGAAAGAGGGCAGCCAGCAGCAGTGAAAGCTGCTCACCACAAGAAGACACCAAGCTACTCCGTTTTCAAGGTGGAGGAAGCCAAAGGCAGACAACTGAATCTTCCCACTTTTCTCCCAGCCTACGAGAAGACCGTATGGCAAATGCCCAGCTGATATGATGAGCGTGCCTCCTACATTCACTTCACAGTGCTTCTGTTCAAAATTCAATAAATTGTCAAATCTGAGTCTGCCCACAGACCACACAGTGAATTAGGAATGCTCCTTGTGTAGCACTGACTTGATCTCATCTTACACATACCCCAAAGCAGTAGCTAGGGGAAAATGCTGTGAAGCATTTTTTCCTTTGTTAGTGCCCTTAGGGCTCAATCGGAACTTTGTTAGAGACAAAAAAGAACAGCTAGGAAAAATGGTGAATTTCTGCATGCCATAAGGTCTGGAGGAAGTTCCACTGTCATCTTCTGCTTCTGTTGTTAGGGGTGTGCAGATGTGACACAGCCCAGCTTTGCTAACCATGCTCAAGTCAAATGTGACCCATATTGCACCTCTCTCAACAACCTCCTGCCACTTGGCTCTTACTTTGTTCCCAGGACACCAGCTGAAGATTATGTATTTTTCAGTACACTTCTTAAGCTGATAGTAGGATTCTAGTTCTATGCCAGACTCTTGTTTACGTTTTATCTATCTCATCACTCAACCTACTCATTGCTGAATTACATGTTCCACACCCAGCTGAATCGAGAGTGAGCCCTTTGGGGTGAGGACTGTGTTCTTTCTTGCATTTATGTACGAATGGCCTTAATCTGTGGCTGAAGTTCCCAGGAAAGAGCTACTATAAAGTAATATATAAAATCATTTGGAATAGCTGCGGTGTGATGGAAATTCTAGGAAAAAATGGTAGATGGCTTTCAGAAAATTATCCCTTATGAAAAATCTGATTTACTTGGTAATATACTACACTATGAATCTTAATGAAAGCTTGCATGAAATGTTGTCATTTTATATTATTAGCTGTATCTATTTCTGTATGTATGAGAATGTTTCAAGACATTGACCACAAGGGGCAGATTTATGTCTCAGAATTCAAAGATTCAGAATTTCTTTAAAGGCTGAGAATTTGATTTTGGAATAAAAAAATATTTCTGTATAATATTCTCATGTGGAATTTTCTGAGGGATATTAAAGAAAAGGATAATAAGAAGGAAGGAGATAGGCGTTATGCTGAAGCTGAAAATTCAGGTTTTACTGTGCCATCTTCCATAAGAAATGAAGTAAAAATGTCTGTGGAGTAAAAAAAAAAATATATATAATAAGTTACTGGTCTTGCAAAGATGTTTGTGTGGGATGAACTTTATTTGCTCTGAGCCATTTTACTGAACTCCCAGTAAATCAGGTCTGTATATCTGTACGGGATGACAGCCTTAACATGTGTTTACAAGAGCTAGGATATTGATACTCCCTGTGCTCTGTGTCCAGCTATAAAGCATATAACATTCTCATTACGGGTTTATTTTGTGTCTGTATTATATGAATAGGTGCTAATGAGAATGGGCCCTCAACGTTAATTCTGACTCAGCAGAGTGCCTGTAACAGACTGTGACTTTCTCTTCTGTCCCCTCTTTGGGTAAGAAAGCAAGATATTTCAGCCCTTTCAGATGGAAAACCGATTAGTATGTGGCACATCGCAGTGCTGACTGCTGACTGGAATGTGTGGCAGAAGCTATGCTCCCTTGTTCCTTGTTCATGAGCATTTCCTTGCTGGGGAGTGTAGTAGGTGAGTGGCTCACCCTCTCCTCTCAGGCCAGAGTTGGTCTCCAGGCAGGGCCTGGTGATGGGATGGTGGTGGTGAAAGATGTCTTAGGCCTCAGAGGGGTTGTGACAGCCAGGGCTGTGTATCTAAAAAGAAAAACAGTGTCTATTATATTGGAAAATACTTAATAAAAATTAAATCTCTTTTGTGGTAGCGAGTCCACTGATCTCATGCAAAGGAACTTCAGGAAATGGGTGGCACTTTTTCACTACAGGCCCTCATCAGGAGGCTGTGGATATTCACCTCTGAGTGAATGAGCACCCCTGAGTGCTGGATTTTGTACATGGAGGCTGGGGGCGATGAGAGGAGCATGGCCTACTGAGGCACCCTGGGTTGTGTGGGGAAGTTCGCATCTGCTGCCTCTTGCAGCAGTTCCCAGCCAAAACATCTGCTTTCAATGGGAGTGAGTGGAGATAAAAAGGTAGATTCATAATCAGGCCTGTTTCATTTTCTGCCCTGGATGTCTGCAAAGCACTGCTAAAAATCATGCAGACCCAAAGACATCTGTAAAAGTCCTTTAAATGACTTCCCATTGCAGCTCTAAGACAGGGTGATCTAAATTACCTCAGGACAGGTAGAAGGTCACCCTGGCTCAGCAAACTTGCTTTTGCTCCACTTTGCTGGTGCAAACAAGGCACCGAGCTGTCCATCTGGCTCTTGATGTGGTTGGTTTCATATCGCCTGCTCGTCCACCTCCTCAGATGCAAAGGGAGTACAGTGGCATCAGGAAGAGCAGCGCAGAGATGTGCTGCAGACTCACGGCCCTCCCGTGGCAGAAGGGCCCTCAGCCCACGAGGTGTTTCTGCTTCCAGTTTGATCTCTGTTGATCAGAGCCTGGAAAAGGCATGAAATTGGCTGAGAGCTCAGCACATCCAGGATAGCTTGGTCACAGCAGTGTGGATCATCATCATGTTTTCCTTTTGGGCTTGCAACCAGTTCCCTTTGAAAAGCACACTGCTGGTTTTGTGCAAGTTTTCAAAACTTTCAGAGTGGGTTTTGGGAGTCTGTGGGAGGGGCTGACTGAAAAGTAATGGAGAGGACAAGACCATTGATGAGAAACTGAAAATGTGCAGAACTGAAATTAATATATGCCCAAGGGCCATCTGATATGCAGGCTTGAAAGAAATACATTCACACTGTGATGAACAAGCCCCCCCTCAAAGTAATCAAGGGTAAGAAAGAGGCATATGTGAGGTATTAAACATCAAGTACAGGGGAAGACCAGAAAGATTACAAAGTGAAGTTCAGAAAGTATTAAAATGATAAGAAAAGCAAAGGTCGAGAATGAAAAAAAGATTGTGCAGGAGGCTGAGAGAAAATAATGACTTTTTTCAAGTACACAAGGAAAAAGAGGTCTGTGGAAGACAGAAGGGCCTTTAAGACATGGCAGAGAAAAATTATTGAAAGGAAAGGTAGATATTGCTTAAAATATTCAATGCATTTCTTGCTCTCGTGCTCTGAAAAGAAGATAGTGGTGGCAGGCACAGGTGTCAGAAGCAAGCATAAATTTCCCTGGGGAGGAGAAAGAAACACTGAAGGAAATCAGGATCATGCCAGAACAGGTTATTAAGAAATTAAAATATCTGAAGACTTGCAAAATGACTTGTTCAGATGGGACTCAGTCTGGTTTCTGTAGGAAAAGTCAAGAAAGGTAGGATAACACACTTAAGGGTCTGTTTGTATGAGAGTACATGGCTAAAGACATACTACTGATTTCTAGGTGGTGTGAATCGGAATGACTCTGTGGAATACATGGGATAGTTTTGGTGCCATACTGTTTGTCAGCTTGCTGTGGACTACATCAAGTGTTCATAGACCAGGAAAAAAAAAATCAACATATTATGATGGAATTTAACTTCTTAAAGCAGTAGTTCTGTTCTGAGAAGTATGGACTCTAACAAACTGGACTTCAATTGTTTGGCAGGGTCCTTAGTCCTGCAGCCTTCTGGTGAAGCAGCCTGCAGTTCAATAGCAGATTTGTTTAAATTAAATTTATATAAAAGTTTACTCAATTAAGTACCTAAATGAATAAAACAATTGGTATTATTTATTTTGATATTGAAATCAATTTAATTGATGCTATTTTCCTGACGTTCACTCCCTACTCAGTTCAATGTTGTAGCGAGAATGCAGAACTGCATTGTAGGAGTTGCCATGGGGAAGCTGAAGACTTTGGCAATTGGGTAGGGGACAGTTGGAGCTTTTGGCACCTGGGAAGGCATGGGAGGCAGTTTGGGACTGTGGAGTAAATGCATTGGCTGTAGGCTTCTGCTGAAATGATCATCAGTGGAATCATTAATAATGTTGGAATTTAAATTGTCAATTTTTTTTCAGCACTAACACACTATTGAAGGGGATGGGGGCTGTCCACACTTCTCAAAGCTATAGTTTCAAGCTATCTACAATGTCAGACAAATACTGGTTTATGGTCCATTAATATGTTCAAGGTTATCGTCACAAGCATGGCAGTCAGCAAGATAACATGAAAGTTTTGCTTCAGAAACACAGTTGTACAATAAGGGAAAGATGCTTTGGCATATTCCTCAGTACCAGCATCACAGGAGATTCAGCTGGTAGTTCAAAACTGTATCTAGGAAGGATTCAGAAAATTGCATGTCTATGGGTATGATTGATTTTAGTAGCTGGAAGACAATAAAATCATAAATCAGAGTCTGAGTGGGAATGAAAAGACCGAGACTTTTGCTATTACTTTGGATACTGCAGAACTGAAGTGCATGGAAGCAATAATCTTCTGGAATTTTTAGGGGAAGTCACAAGACACTGACTGAAGGAAGGCTGGCTACAACTGATCTGATCCTCAAGAAACCTTTTTGATCTAGCACCATGCAAAAAGTGGCTTCTTAGGTCCATAGGCAGGCTTGGATATGAAGTACATCAGTGGATAAAGAGGTGGTGTGGGTATAAAAAAAAAAAACGTTTGCAGATGGACACGATTCAGAGTAGAGTGTGAAATGGAACAATAATCTGTGCTAGGTTGCATTTTCCTTACTTGATAGGATTTGATGAAGAAATTTGCAGATGTGGTCTGGTTTCAAAGCTAAGTGGGGAAGGTGGGAAAGAGGGGTTAGGTAGCATAAGAAAGAGGAAATGGGGCATGGGGGCAGAGAAAATGACAAGCAATGATGTGCTAATCAGTAAGGAAGAAATAACCAGGATGTTACAAAGATTGTTCCCAAGCTTTTAAAAATGTAGCATGGAGAAATTGTGGTCATAGCCTTTTTCTTCATCCAGATGATTTATTTTACCTGATGTTAAGAAGAATGATTTGAGAAATATCTCTGCTGGAAGGAGAAAAGTCAGGGAGGTCTCAAAATAGACAGGAAGCGATAAGACCGAGTTCTTCATGCTGGAGAAAACCGAAGCTTCAGCTGGGCCACTGGCAAATGCAAGACAGCAGTTTGAGTGGTTGTGGTAAGGATACTAACACAGAGATATGCAAAAGTTCCTCAATGTTTGTGTATCTTCACTATAAAAATTTCATGGTTATTTTCTTTGGGTTTCTTCTCTTTTTAAATTGGTTTAAAATGTGCTTCTGTCTAGCCTTTAGAGAATACAGTTGTAGTTATATGACAGAAAGCATTCATTATTTAAATATTTATCCATTATATTACAATAATGCTACAGATGGAATACATCATTTTTGCATGGTTACTGTCCAGAATTAAAAAAAAAATCAAGATATTTGAACTAATATTCGGAAAAAGAAATAAACTGAAGCTTCTGGTTTTGCTGGCACTTGCAAGGAACATGTATCTGTGTTGTCCCTATCTCTGGGGCTCAGGAATTCTTCTTCGGGGAGTGCCATCCTCTTAGCAAAACGTCGTCCATCACCTCTGCGTGCTGACAGCTCTGGCTATCGTCTTCAAGATGGGCACGTAAGAATGCTAAGATAATGTCCCTGTGTATTCAGAAGTAGGACAGCGTAGTAATCTGATCTGTGACAGATTCAGTGTCAAATGTTCTGAGCCTGGACAAATTCATTACGGGGCTTGGAGCTTGCCGGAGCCCTGTGCGTGTCGGAAGAATGACTCACTTCAATTAAGATTGTGCATACAGCGTTCGGAAGCTGGAGCCTAAAAAAGGTCTCCTGTGTTCCTCCGTGGAGCCTGTTCCCTTGGTTTCTGAGCTGGTTTCTGAGCTTGTGTAAACTGGTGGGATGTTGGTGAGGTTAGCAGAGCTATGCTCCTTTTCAGCAGCTGAATACCATGGATATGTTCTTTCTGTTTCCTATTTAAAAATGTTTTTGCTTAAAATATAACAAAGCAGATACATAAAAATAGTGCCCTTTTGCTCATTATAAGACAATTAGTGTATGTGCAAAATTGTAGGATGACCAGTTAGGTCTCGTGTGGCTGGATCCCTGCTGATGCTTTCAGCACCCAGCACAGCTGTGGGAGAGCAAACGGGGCTCTCCTGGGCCTCCGAGTCAGCACAGCTCCCAGGAAGGTCCCAGCAGTAGAAGCCCTACAACTGCTGAGGCTTTTAATGGCAGAGAGATCTTCAGGTCCTAGAATGAAAGGGCAGAGTTGGCTGATAGGAAAATCATCTTTGGGTCTGCAAACAGAAGAAAAGCTCCTATGGAAGGCACGCAGTGAGAAAAAAATAAACGGAATGCCTCTTTGCTATTTACATTGCTCCTTTTCAGAAGGCTAGATGCAATTTATTAAGCAAAAACTAATACATCTATTTTTGTGTCCTAATATTGTTCAGATACCAGTTGCTATTCCTAACATTGCTGAGTAATATTTTGACTTGGCTCCAGGGCTAACAAATAGCTGCTTTACGATTCTGGTATGCCATATCTTGAAATCTGTTACGACTGTTGCTGCTGGCTGGGCAATATACGCTCATTAACGTGTGCGCTAACGATGGCTGTGGCTCATGCACTGCAGGGGCTGCTCTGAGCAGTGAAGTAGGGCTGGAGGTGGGGAAAGGGCTGGGCAAACACCTGTCCCATCCCTGCCGGGGCAGAGTAGCCTGGGCTCCCCGTGTGGATGTCACAGTCCTGCCCTGAGGCTGTGGAGAGCTGGAGAAAAAAAAAAGCTTTGAAAGGTTATTGCCCTAAGCCTCCCCAACACATAGGGCAGCTGGTAGAGGAGATATTCTTCTTGAAAATTTTGTTGCAAGCTGCTTTAAACTTCAAAATGGGATTTTTTTTTTTTGAGTTTATAACAAAATCACTTTTTAAATGATAAAGAGCATTTCCCTTTAGTTACAAAACACTATAATGAAATAAGTGAAAAAAAATCTTTTCAAAAATTTTCTTTTCTTTTTTTTTTTTTTTTTCTTTTTCTTTTTTTCTCTCCTTTTCAGATGCTTTGCAATAATGAATACTTTCGGTTGACTCAAAACTGCATTTCTCAGTGAACAAATTAATTACTTGAAAAATGCTGTCCACTTCAAAATGAGCTGAAGTAGATGTGAAATATTGTTAGGAGCACAAATAATTTGGTGCTCCTTGACCTGTGAGGCTGTTCAGGATACTATCAATAGAGTCCTAAGTATTCCTGTCTCATTACGAAGACTAAGGGACTATCTTTTGGTATTGGGGATAAGTATTAGAGGGATACTGGGAAGCTGCTAGGCTGTTTAACATCTGTCTTACAAATAAGCTTCATATGCTCTCTTTCTAATTTCTTCTCATTTAATTTGCAGAAATAATCAAGAAAGAACATTTGCTGTCTTTGGATCAAATCTTGAGGCCTTACTCAGGCAAATGCCGGCTTAATAATTAGTGATCTCTCCAGCAGGAGGAATATCCGACCGACTGCGGGGCAAGAACAGCTCGACATGGTTTGTGCTATAGTTCTGCCGCCCATTGCTCTGAATGCACGGGGACCTAGCTGGGTGAAAAAACACTCGAAAGGAATCTAGGCTCTCGCTTATTGCGTTTTAATAGGGTTCCTGCAAGTAGTAATTGAAGAAGCGTTTTTTTTTTTTTTATTCCAGAGATGATTACGCAATGCCATGATATAATGGGCTTTTCGCGTTTAAAAAGATTGCTCATGCCCAGACCAGCCTGAGCAGGCCCGCAGATATTAAACAGGGTGAATGTCCTGTTACCTCTAAGGTACCCATGAGCCTTTCTTGTCTCCGGTGTTTTCTTTGTTCCATGCTCTGGCCTGCGTTTGGAGGATGTGCCTGGCCCTGGCTGTAGCAGACAGGCTGATTCAGGAAACTTCAACACAAAAGGATGCCAGGGCTCTAAATCCATTAGATAAATAAAACAAAAGGCTAAGCAAAGAAAACGCGTTCGGAAGTAGAGAAGAAAGGACACTGCTTGCACATGTTGTCTGCTAACTTGAAACAACATGAAGAAAGAAACTATGAAAAGAAATTCTTCTCTCTTTCCTGCTCATGCTCTTTTAATTATCCTGTCTCTTGTGTAGCTGTTGTTCTTACAAATGCTTTTACTGATGTTCAAGAAATGTCCCTGAGCTCCTTCTAGCTTTTGTAAATTCACCTTTGCCCTTATTTGTGTCTTTGCACTCTTTCCCTTTGTTTTCTCACTCCATCTCCTCCACTTACCTTTTATTTTCTCCCTCCCACTCTTTTATTAAGCTTCAACCAATACCAGGAAACAAAACTTTTTTTTTTTCTAAGAAGCAGAGCTCGCTCTGATTGCTGCCACATATGGATGTCTTCCTTTCAGGAGGTTTGCTTGGCCAGGTGAACATCTGTTACTCAGTGGTCTTATGAATAAACAGCAATAATTCTGACAGAGCGAGCTTAAGACGACAGCTTAACTACTTGCACGCACCAAGTTAATCGTTCTTTCTTATCTGACTCCCCCTCCTGGATTTGCACACACGCACGCACACGCTCTCCTTAGCTGTTAGACCTAGTTTCACTTTGGGATAGAAATCTGCCTGTCTCTCCTCTGCTTTAAATGAAACTTTTGTTGAAAACACTTTTTTTTTTTTTTTTTTTCCCTCTTCTTTTTCTTTTTTCTTTAATTGTTAGGCATAAAGGTTTGATGCAAGGGAGATTTGCAGTGACCCACATGTCCTCTCTCTTTATTGCCTGGCTGCGTGGTCCCTCCCCAGCCCCACCAGTGTGGTCCCTGCACTGGGACAGCCCCTTGGTGGTGCAAAGGGGACCCTCCCTGTACCCTCTGCCCTGTGCTGTGGTGACTGCCACCCCTCCTGCCTGCCGGTGGTCCTGCTGGTGTTTGCTGCCTTTCCTGGGCAAAATCATTCACACGGTGACTCTGAACAAGTCATGGAGGGACTGACAAAGGACTTTCAGGACGATGCACCCAGGTATTACCTATGCACATCTTTCCAGGCAGGTGGAGGCTCACTTCCATCACTGAAATCTGCCCAGCATAAAGAAAACAAACTTTATTTGTTCTTTCATTTATCATTCCCACTTGCTGCTGGGGGAAGGCACTGGACTCACAGCTTGGAACAGCCAGAGGTAGGGCAGCAGGGTATGTAGTGAAGATCAAGAAGTGGGTCCCTGGAAAATGAAGTGTGCTTTCTGGTATTGAGGCTAGTGTTCCTCAGTGGTCTCTAGGTAACACAAACCTGAGGAGGCAGCATGTCACTGACCCCTTTAGTGTGAACTGTGCACAAAGCCAAGGCCCTGGCTCTCAACTGGGGTGGCTTTGCAGAGCTCGATATTGCAAATAATGACTGTAAATGGCACAAACTCATCCTGCTGCTGGGAGAGAGAAGGTGGTACAGGAACCTCCCACTTCTCAGCAGGTCTGCTGCTTGTTCCTGCTCTGCTCTTCCCTGTCTGCAAAAGACTCCTTGAACCAGACATGCCTGAGCCTTGCATCAGGTGAGGTACAACTGAGACAATTAAGGGGGGAATAGGAGTTACTTTTAATTCAGGAAACAGGCATGCAGAAATAAAATGCAGTTAAAAGATGCCAACACAGGAGTGTCCTTTTCTTTTGAAGCCTGGGAGTGGAAGCGGCAGGGAGAGCAGACAGCAAAAGGCAAGAGAGTGCAAGGCACCAAGCAGGACGCAAAGTGAACAGGACGAGAGAGGTGACAAGTTGTCACTTTCGCTTGCGTCGGCCAGGGAGGAAGCGCGCGGACAGCCCCACGCGGCACACTTGATGTATCTCAAGGCATGACAATATGGCTCTGTTTGTTCTGGTTTGGGGGAAGGGGGGCTATTTGTTTTCTTAAGACTATTAAGTCCTTCTAAGTACCACTATCGGCATCCTATGATTGAAAGTGACAAACAGAAGCAACCCTATTTAAAAACTGCCACTTCGAATTAGTGGAAGTATCAGCTTAAGTTTTACAATATTTTACTGCTCCATTTTTGCACTCTTTTACATAAGGACGGCCAAATAAATATCCTGGTGACTTGTCTTTGCCAGAATTCCTCCCCATGCTCCCGCCCCATTAACTGCTGCCTTATGAACGCCGCGCTAAACAGAAAGTGACAGCAGCTGACAGAGCAGCCAGGGCCAAATTATCAAATGTCTGAAGTTGCGCCCGCGCAGCCGTGCCCAGGCTCGCCGTCTCACACGCGGAGCAGAAAGCAAGCTGCACGCAGGCAGGTGCTTCTTCTCGCAGGACCCCCCTCCCCAGCCAGGCATGCCTCTAGCTAGGAGAGAGAGGTACCTGCAGGTCCCTGGTGTTAGGAGCACAGGCTTTAGACATGGTGAGGCGTTCGCCATAAAGAAGGAAAGGGTTTTTACACTCTTTAGCTTTAGGCTGTGAATTTAGTGCCTAAACCATGAGGTTTGACTGCCCAAACTGTCAACAGGGATAAAAAGAGGCTTCCAAGCTGTAGCATTCAGACAGCCCAAGTTAGGCACTCTGAATTGCTTCTGAGCATCTATAGTCTGTAGGTACCCAGCCTGATTGCTTAAATTTGGCCTGTCCAAGCCCCTGGTGGCTTCCCCGTGACCCCAGCCCGGCAGTGGGATAGCTGCAGCTCCAGGTCCTGTCGGCCTTGGTGGCACTGTCACCTGCAGGACATCAGCCCCGGTACACAAGGTGCAAGCCCTCTTGGGCTGCGTTGGAGCAGTGCAGTGAGAAAAAATCTCAAGTTGCCACCTCGGCTCTCCCCTTGGCTTCAGTGATGCCTGGGAGTCACATTACAAACTTCTGCCTCGTCCTGCCTAACAGGAAATATCCATTTCTCATCATTTGTGTGCTCCCCCCGGGATCCGCTGCTATTTTGGTAGTGCAGAGGGCATTGTGACTGGGCTGGGGGGTGACCTCAGGCAGGAGGAGGACTCGGCCCCAGGCTTTGGTGGGCTCCATGTCTGCGAGGAAAGAGGGGAAGCAGGGAGCCACGGGGACTCGCCTTTGCTTCAGGGCCCTGTCCCATGGGCACAGCGGGGTGCATGAGTCCGAGCACGCTGGTGTCACTGCCTGCGTCTAGCAGGGGCTGGTGAGAAGCGATGGGGTGCACGGGTAGAGGCCAAGGTGCAGTGCGAGTCTGAAGCCTGTACACAGAAGCCTTCCTGGTTCTTTGAAGGGAGTGAGGGATTTTGGCTTTCAAAACAAAGCTGCGTTTGCAATCTTTGATCTTTCTTTTCTATTCTTTGTTTTTCATAAGGAAAGACGCAGACAAAATAACGCAGACAAAGCAGGTTATTTGTAAGCCAGCTTGAGTACCCATTAAATCTTAAAGGCTTTATTATTCCGACTTTCAATACCAACGCACAAATAGCTTTTCTTTTTTTCCCATGGATCTTCCATATGGCCAGATGAACAGGCTGGCTGCATGGTGAGCAGCAAAAAGAACAGCTGACATATAGTTTGCAACCACACTGCAACATCTGGGCAGAGTTTGGTCAACTGCATGCCTGATAATAGTTTTTACATTCAGGCAGAGAGATCCTTTTTTATGGGATCATGTAAAGTAGCAGAGAAAATATTAATGTCAACTTTGAACTGTGCAATGATAGTGTGTTGTAGCAGCAAAGCAGCCAAGCCTGTGTGCTGTGATACACAGAGCTCTGAATTGGGGGTAAGAAATTAGTCCTATCTCATGGTCTTTCAGTACCTTTCAGTGGGATCTTAAGCAAATCATTTTATCCTGCTTTCTGTCTTCTCTTTCACCTCTTCCCACTACCATTTTATTTTTTTTCTCCCCTTTTCCTTGCTACTTAGTCTGTAAACTCCTCCAGAAGCAGTTGATTGGCATCACACTGACACGCACAATCATGGCCCAAAAAGGCATTTATGCCTCACTGGTCAGAGCATATAGTTTTCTCTTTGCTATTCACTGCTGCAGATGGCATGAAAAAGATACCTTGGGTTGCAACTTGTGAAGGTCAAGAAAAGAAATTGCCAGAGGTCAGTAGTGTAGCACTTCTGGTGGGACTGCTGTAAGAATATGGGGCCACATGGAAAGGAGAAAAAATACATGAGGAATTTCCTCAGAGGAAGCACAGATGGAGTCACGCATACATGTATACCTGTGTGCTAATACAGAGAAAAGATGGTTATACAGCAACCTCTTCTCTTCCAACCAGATGCAGCCAAACCCCAGTGGCAAATGTCATGGGAAGTGCTCGCTTTCAGTCCACGTGCTTTCAGTTCAGCGGCAATGAAGACTTGCAGTGTACCCGCTGTGTAACCTGCGAAGGTGAGCTTGCCATTTCCCCTCGTTTTTATAGAATCTGAGGACAGCTGGTGCAAGCAGTCATTTCTCAAGGGCTGTTTCCCAGTTTGCTGCTGCTCACACCTGGTCGGCTGGAGGGGCACCCCGCCGCACCACAGCTCCCTTTCGAAATGCGGTCTCGCAGCCCAAGCTGAATCAGCATTCAGCTCTGCTGGCTTGCTCCATATGCTGTGTGAACGGCATCCCCGCGCAGCAACTCCTGGCCAGGTATGGAGCCCGGAGCCCAGGGAGGCTTTCTGCAGAGGACAGGAGGATGCCAGGGAGACAGCACTCCCCCGTCTGTGCTCCCTGGGCCAGGATCCACAGATCCTGGCTCCCCTCTGCCTCTTCTCGCATTTGGCCCAATGTTTTGTCCTCATTTTGCTTGTTCTGTAGCAACAGTTTCTTAGCAAACACCATTCTCAGAGTGGTGCTGATATTAATTGATGAGGCTGGTGCTCAGAGTTGTCTTGGCATGGTAAGGCACCATCTAAGTAGAAAAATAAACAGCCATGTTCACTCCAGTTCCTTTCAGAAAAAAAAGGAAAAATAAATCGATACCTCCCAGATGGAAATGAACAAAATCAGCAGTAGAAAAATATCTTAAAGCTCCTAAGAAAGATCCGAAAAGGGGGGAGTGAACAGTCCCGGTTTGCTGAGGATTTTGTTTGCGTTAAACAAAGAACTGCAGCTGCTCTGACGTTGTACTGGCATCAGGGGAGCTCGGTGCTTCAGACAGGGCATGACATTTTAGGAATTCAGAGTCCGTTTGGAAAGAAAATCCCTATCTTCTGTGGAAAAATGATTTTTCTTGCAAGTGATTGCTTTTCCTTTGAAAAAGTGGTAATGGGAAATTACGTCTCTGTTTTAAATGTTTCTTTCATTCCTTTCAACAGAAATGCCATAAAACACTCTGTTTTGAGCAAGTCTGTTGCCTGTGGCTCAGGCTGACTGAGAGACACTGTTCCTACTGCAATGAAGGGGACAACTGCATTGGGTTCAGCTTTAACTTCAAGACAAATAACATTTTACATTATCGGTTTCTTGAGAATATATCTGCTAGACAGTGTTATTTCTAATATTGAGCAATATTTTAAGTGCTTCCTCTTTTTTGTTAAACTACAGGAACTCTCCCGAATTTGCAATGTGAGCTTTAAAAATATACATTTTAAAATATTTTTCAACAGTATGACATTATGCAAGACATTTTAGAATTAGTACGTAAATGATCAATAAAAAAAAGGAAAAACAAACCCATAACCTGAAATGGAAAGACTTAAGCTTTCAGTGAGACTTCTTATGCTCATTTTTCCCTTTCATATCTACAGTGAAAATAGATTGTTTTAAAAGACCTTGAGTACCTGATAGAGTATGCTTTGAAATCATGGGCTGCATATTCATTTTAAAGAAACTCAGTAGCAGTTTTATAGGGGTCTTCAAAGCAGAGTTTATAAATATTTTATGCTTTGGTTTTCTGTTTCATTTCACTAAGTAATAATGTAAAAGACCCCTCACTCTCCATATTTGTTTCAAGGCTATAATTTCTTTGGTTTCAAATGTTGTCCCCTAAAAATGATGCCACCAGAGTGCTCACTAAGCATTCCCTGTTAAGTTCTCTAATGCCTGGAATAAGACTCAGGCTGTGAAACATGAGCCAATTTTTGTTCAGCCTCTTGCACTAACATCACTGAACAAGATGTTGAACTCACATTTAAAGATGATCTCTGGCAAGATATCTCAATAGACCTAGGAATTCTGCTACGCCTGTGTAAAATACCCAGGTTCAGTGGGGATTTGTTGCCATCTTGAGATGCTGTGGAAATTTTAATAGGAAACTGTTGTTCTTTATCATTTTTCATAATAGTCTCCTGTCTAAGAAAAGTAGTCTGATTCCGAGGATCAGCTATCTACTCACCATGAATAATAGGAAGTGAATAGTGTGTGTGCAACTGAAACTGTGCCAGACTGAAAAGTGGAAATTGAGACAATAGGGTCAACGCAGGCTCAGAAATCAAGTGATTCCAGATTGTGAGATGGTTTATCAACAAAGGCCGTACACTAGGAGTTTGATACCCAAATCATGTATGTAATCCATGCAGGTGATTTTCTGAGCAGCCCTCTGAAGACAAGACTTTAGGCCACTAGAAGGTCTCTCTCTTTTGCTGCTCTTTCAGAGGAATCAGCATCAAGGTAAAGCGCAAGGCAGTAGATGTTGTACATGCCCTGATAAATGCTCAGCATAATTTCGTAATGTAAAGTGTAAAAATGGTTAGAATGAATGTTATGGAAATTGCCCTTTGTTACATTATTTGACTATAATTAAAAGAGAAGCCAAGCGCTGATAGCTTAGCAGAGAAAATATTTTCATACTTATCTAATCTGCAGTTTTAAGTAGGGACAGACAAACTCATTTTACCTAGTTTCAAACCCACTTGAACACTATTCAGCAAAGCACTTACGGTCATATTTTCAAAGCTTGAGATCTTTTCTTTCCCCCACAATGGTATCACTGCTGATATTCCTTCAGTGAGAAAGTTCACATGGTTTTACAAATGAATTTCAGGAGCATCTGAGTCTAAGAGCTTGATAAATGTCTGAATTAGAATTCCCTGGTTGTCTCTTTTCATCCCTGAGCCTTTCCTCTCCTTAAAGCGATTGGCATACCAGTCATTAGTGAGTGCTCAGTCCAACACAGAAAGTAAATACAGAGGGAAAAGTATAGGCTGTTCCTGGCTATCCTGGAGGGTCCATGTTTCGTTGTTTTTTTTTTTTTTTTTTTTTTTTTTTTTGTTTTGTTTTGTTTTGTTTTTTGATAAATCGATGTGTTTAGCTAAGGTTTCTTGGTTCCCTTTTCTTTTGATTCGGGATGAAGTTAAGATTGGTTGGAAGTCTGAGAACCTGCAGGATTTTGAAATACAGAGTGAGAAACACTTGCCCTCGAAGGCTTTCCCTGTCAGGCTGGGGGGACTTCAGAGTGCTAACCAGCTTTGTTTTAACTGACTTTAATAGAGCGAAAGCAGCAGCCGGTAAAAACCTGAAAGCTGTGAAAGCACTAATTAGTGCTAACATCTGGCAGAGAATGACCCCAAGCGCACAGATGTTCATTATACGTGTGCAGGATCAGGCCTACTGTTTGTAGCAGCACCTTTGTGTGCGTGAACTGGGGACCTGAGTGGGTTTTAGCAGCAAAACAAAGGCAAGAGGTGTGATAGGAGACATTATACACTTATTAGTAGAAGGTGGAAGACGGACGGGAGGATTAACAGAGTCAAAATATGGGTATAAGTACTGCTGGGAGTTCATATCTGTAGCTTTGAAGACCTTGTGTACACCGATTTTACTGTTTTTGACTCCTCTTTAAGTATATATGCAAGGATAGAGTGTAGGTGGGAAGCAATAACAAGCAAAAAGAGTTCTCTTCAGCCCCTCCAGGGCTGCTCTACGGCTGCTCCATCCCATTTCGTACTTGCAAAGAGATCTGTAGCTGGTACCAATGTAAATACGTTCCTGTGATACTGTGAGCTGACAGACAAAAGCGAGCATTGCTTTCTAGTCATTTGTCCTTCTTAGTTCAAACAAGACAGAAAATTAGAGTGAAAGAAGGCCAATCAGAAGACAAAGATCTGAAAAACTGTTGCATGACTGCACAGTGAGACCAGATGGCTGTACGAACTGCCTCTCCTTACACATGAGCACATGGATAATGAAATAAGATTCACACTCATCATCTCTCTCTAACGTCCACTGTGTCACATAGAGCCTGTGACCAAGTATTAAAGATCAAATAGATGTTTTTTGTCAGGCTGATGATTAACACGTAGGTCTTGCTCAGTCCTATTCCTCCTACACATAGCTTGGAAATCTCCCGTGATTTGTCCAAAAACGCAGTGTCTGCTGATGACCCATGTTAGCTCTAAGTCAGAATGCTACAGAGATCGGCACGTACGGCTTTCTGTGGGAAGCGCTCTGTGCAATCTCTGGCATCCAAGCCAACACTGGAGACTTTTTGGCTGTTTTCTTGTACCTTCTGTTGCGACTTTATTTCTGTTCCTAGTACAGGGTTTTCACTGGAGTCTAAGGCAGCTGCAGTTTTAGCACACTTTCATTTCATCCTCTGTTGCTCTTCTTTCACTCCCATAGAAACAACCACTTCATGTCTGATCCAAAGCAAAACAGAAATGAGCTACTAGAACTGAAAAGTACATCAGTGTTCTTGGTCCTGGAAAAGTGCTTTGCAATCTTTTGTTCTTGCCTGAGACTGAACTGAGACGAGAAATGGGAAGCAATAATAGGACTGTGAAGGATTTGATGAGCTGTTTAGCCAATACCCAATTCTCACAAACATTTCTTTATCAAGGGGCTTTGACAGTATTTTTCTGCTGGATTACTTGAATTTGTATTGCTACCATGTGTCATTCCCTGGGGTAACACAGTGCCTCCAGGCCTGATTTCACATTATTAACCAATGAGCCTTTCCACCGCTGTAATGCTTGCCTTGAAAGTACAACCAGCAATGCTGGCTGTCTCAAAAAGCAGGTGACTGATGGTTGTAGTCGCAACCATGATTTTCTCTATCCAGGATCTTCAGACTGTCACTTTTAGAAGTGATGTTTTAACACCTCAAGTTCTCAGAATTCTTTTAAGCAATGTGTTGGGCTATAAGAATGAGGTACTAGTCACTGACTTCATCTGTCCTACCTAAGTATTCATTCCAATTCTGAGTGGACACCTCAGATCCTGTCCAAATGTATTGCACTGAATTTAAATACAGAAATATATTCTCTAGGTACCATCTCTGTTTTAACTACTCCAAAACACTGGCTAGGAGTCTGCTGTGCCCAGGGAATTTCAGAGTCATGCTCCTTTTTTTTTCCCCTGGCCAAGTGAATACCAAAGTCTTCCATTTGAAGTGAAACAGCTTTAACAGAGTGTTCCCATGTCCTAGACTGCTTTATGGGGCACTGGTTAGCACAAATTTTTGGAATCCAAAACACGTAGGGTTTAGTTCACTGCAAACTGATGGGGGATATAAGGTCCTGTCTTTCATACACCGAAATTACTCCTCTGCTTATGTGCCTACATCCCCTTGCATCTCTAGATATTGGAGTGGATCAAATCTTGCAGCCACTCAGTCTTCAGTACTGGGGTGGTTTTTGCCCTTGCCTTTTTTTTTTTTTTTTGACTCATTATTATCCAGTCTGTGTCCTCCCAGACTCTCTTTCTGGACAGCCTTTAAAATCAGTACAGGAATCCCTTCATGTACTTCCTCCTTCCTGAGAAGGTATCACCTGGAGCAAAACCAAAAACCTCTGACTGGGGGAAAAACAGGTTAACAGGGAAAGTGGATGCATAATGCCGGAAAGGAAGTTTTCAGCTCAATTTAGCATTCCCTCCAGGGTTTACAGAGACTAGTCGTTTGAGATCTCTGGCACCCACATGAGTTATGTGGTTTATTCTTTATGCGTGGAAATGAAGTATGACACAATATTCTACAACAGAGCATTTAAATAATGTAGAACTAAGTGTGCAACTACCTATGTTAATTATATATGTCACTGCACAGAAAAGAGTCAGTTGCTGAGCCAAGGTTGCTACACTGCATACCCCACCACAGGAAAACTGAAAAAGCAATTAAATTGTTCAGCTGCCTATTCCACCCATCGGCTCCTCCCAGCTTCAGCTACCTGCCTTCCACCACCCACAGCCCACGTATTTATGTCTTTTCCCTACACAGACAGTCCCAGCAGTGTTTATAAGTTATAGGTGTGCTATAGGGTGAATGTCATTGCAGTGAGGTTATTTCCTTGTGTTGCATGAAGCTCAGTTGTGTCTCTGACTTTGAAGGGACAGTTAGGCAGAGAAACAACTCAGCATGGTGAAAGGTAAGCTTTTCTGTAACATGCAGGGAATCATTAATGTATGGGAATATCTGACAAAGGTGAGGAACTGTAATGCTGCTTGTCATTTAAGTCTACGTACATGTGTGTATTGATGAACTCGACTTTTCGGGAGCTATAGGACTGCATCTTGTTGCTTAAGGGTATAAGCAGTAGACTGGGAGACCACAGCATCTTGCAGTGTCCTTAGGACATTGGTGCCATGCTCAAAGACACTGAGAACCTTGCTGTAATGTGACAGAGAATGAGGACAGTCCCAGGAGAGACGTGCTAAGAAGTGAGGTTGCTCTGTGCTAACATGCAGGCAGGACAGCAGGCTAGTCCCTGGTTAGCAGAAAGCCCTGTTTTACTCTGCTGTGCCTGGGGCTCAGCCAAACAAGTATTTGGGGTACTTTGCTGGCTCTATTTTTGGCATGCTTAGCCTTTGAGGAGGTGAGTGAATTGCAGTGCTATGGAAAGAATCACTTCCAAATCACTCATTGCTCAATTTTACTTGGCTGCAGAGCTACAAAGCGGCCCTTGGCAGAACTTTTTACAGCACATCTCCCTGTTGCCTTTCCAGTGTGTCCATTGCCACTGTAGATGCCCAAGGCTGGAGACATAGGTGAAAGCATTCCTTCCCCCACAACTGCACCATGCTTCAACAGGTGTTTAAAAACAGTGGAGGAAATTCAGTTGCTTAATCAGTCTTACACTACCATTAGAGACACTCTTGGTTGTTTGAGATATTTCCTTGGGGCCTAGGAGATAATGGACCTAGGAGAGACCCACACCCTTCTTGGAGCAGCAGTGGCCCCCATCCTGTTTTGACTGAAGAAGTTCAACTCATCCAAGGTGGAAAGATTAGGGGTGGCCAAGGGTGATGTTTCTGTGAGCAACACACATGGGGACTGTGTGTTACCCTGGCTTCAAATGGCTCTAATTTTATTTTTGCAGAGTACTGGGTTGCAAAAGTTTCCTCTCTGTTTGAATGTCACCATCTGCAGGTGGGGAGCAGTCTTTGTGAGTGACAGTGAACGCAGTGTATGACTGTGCAGGAACTGACTCCTCAGACTTTCTGAAGGAATTAAGTTCAACTTTTCTCAGGAAGGAAATGTGAAAAAAAAAAGGTCAGAAGCTGTTTGGTTTTTAATGTGAGAACAGAAATTCAGAAGTAAACATTTTTTTTATTATAAGAAATCAGTAGAAAGGAAGAAAACTATTTATTTGAATTAAGTCTAAACCAAACCCAACTATCAGACTACTCTAAGAAATAAGTTGAAAATCTCAATTAGATTCTTAGTTCACGTGTCAAAGTCTCTAGTGGAATCCACCACAAGCTAACCCACATGGAAATAATGGGTAACAGCTGGGATGGGATGACGAGGTAAACTTTGACTAGTTAAAACTTTCATGGAGCCTCATCCAAGGCTGCAGTCTTCATGCAGTATGAAGTCCACAGCCATAGCTCATGGTTTGTAAGGGGGTCTAATGAACCAGCTCAGAAAAAGTATTTTTTCTCGAAAAGTAATTAATTTTTTTCTTGCTATTTTTCAATCAGATCAGTTCCCTGACCTATTTCAAGATGCAATTGTGGCCACGTCACAGAGAGAATTGTACGTGCGTGGAGACAGACAGCCTTGCAGTCAGGATGCCTTACATTGGCCACCAGGGCTGCCAAAATGCGATGAAGTGGCAGGAGTGGAATAAACGAAATGCATGTGAAGGAGTGACTTTGTAGGTCAAGAGAGAACCTCACTTTACAGAAATATTAATCCAGCACCTTTTACTGAACATTCACTTAAAATATGTGCTTGTCTTGCTGGAATGTGCTAATGGCTGCAATCAAGTTGTCTTTCATCTACAGGCAGTTGCTGACCTTATTAAAGCAAATGGGCTTGCTAGCCACATATCACTGGTGTTATACAGAAGAAAATGTTTAGTTATAAAGAAAGATAGAGGAAAACGATGAAAGTCTTTGTCTAAGGTACTAGGCTTCAGGGGAAGCCAGTCAGCTTGAATCCAGGCAGGACAAAGAGTTCTATTATTGCATGTGTGAGGGCCTGGGTGTTGAGCAGGTGGTGACTGGGAGTGTAGGGGGAGGCAGCAGAAGCAAATGGCCCTGGAAGGAAGTCATGAGACAGAAGGACCTTTGGTCAAAGCTCTTGCTGAGGGGCAGGCTTGAATTCTTGAGCAGGGGTTCAAGGTCCTTTTTCTCACAACTTCTTTCAGGAAATGAGAGCTTCAGTGTGTGTGAATAAAATGGATTGTGTCAAAGAAGCATCATCCTCCCCATTTCTGTAGGTGTTATTGGTTAAGGCCAAGGGTCAAGAAGATGTAAGGCAAGGCACAGGTGTGCAAAATGAGGGCCAGGTCATATTGTAATACCCCAACTTCTCTCTCTGCAAAGGACTCTTACCATAATGACAGTATTTGACAAAGATTAGATGATCATATGCTTTAATGAGTTTTGTCATTCTGATGGTAAAAAATAAAATTGGATAAGATGCCTAAATTTTAAATTATCAATCACCCACTGCTCATATGCAGTAAATATCTTCCGTGAAAATGTCATGGGGGTTTTTCTCATGGGGATATAATGTTCATATGCAGCAGGCAGGCTGACACAGAAGAACTTCGCAGTGATTACAAACAGGCCCATGAGGTTTGCTGTGAGCTGCATTGCCTCTGTAGGCTTTATTAATCTGATGTCATCCGTTGTTGTAGGGAAAACACCAGATAGACTCTCCAGTTTGATTTAGTGGCAGGTGAAAGAAGATGGATCACATTTTCATAGATTTTTGTTTTAAAAACGTAAATGCCTTCATGCTGTCCAAGAACAGAAGTGACTCTCATCCCGGTGTCTGATTTTAGCAGGGCTGTACAAAGAAACCCTGTATCACACCCTTTAAGAGAAACAGATCCAAGAAACCAGAATGCCTGTACACAACTTTCAGCCAGGCTGATTTCCCTGTTGAGCAGTCTTGGGCTGAGTTGGTGGAACAAGGATAGTTTGGTTCCAAAAGTCAGCTATTAGGAGAGTTCCAGACAAAAACAAACAAACAAACAAAACAACCTGTAAACCAGAAAACAGTAGTAGCTCCTCCTGGTTTTAATTACGTTGTGGGACCATCAGCCTCACAGTGACTGGATATTATTATTGTTATTGCTGTTGCTGTTTCTCAAACCATGGTGGCTACCAGCACTATTCCTGTTATGCTAGACTCTGTACAAACACAGGCCAAGAGCTGACAAGTGTAAGAAAATGGACCACAGGTGGAGCTGGACAAAGAGCTGGGGAAGGTGTCAAAAAGGAGTGGGTCCGTATCAGTCGGAGAGGGAGCAGAAGGGAAAAGAGGCTGCACAGCTCTGATCCTGCATCTCACCTTGCACTGCATGCTAGAAGGGAAAAGAAGTTCTGTAATTCATTGTAGGAGCTTCTCCAGAAGCTGCAGGGCTTGCTTTGCACCTCTCCTTGTAAATGCAACTCTTCAGCAGCCAGGGATGCCCCATGGTATTTTGGGGATTCATGTTTCTTCATTACTTCACGATACGTGCAATTTATCTGCAGCTGGATTGCAGGCATCCTCTGCTTGCTTGCCCCGGCTTCAGAAACTGAAAGTGTATTTTGAACGTGGGGACTGGAAAAAAACAGACCAACACCGTGTGTGTTTGTGTGCACACACACACACATACATGTTTGTGCACTGCCAGTTAGCTGGAGCGCTAAGAAACTGGAGAGCAGAATTAGAAAGACAGGTTGATGTGCTGGGGAAGATCAATGAATATGAGAGGTTCACTGATGACAGATGGCTGGTTTCATACTCCGAAGGAGTGACAGAGGAGGAGGAGAACCAGCTGTGAGCGAGTTGCAGGATGAGTGCATTGGAAGCACAGCCTCGTGCAGGAGAAGCAGCCCTGTTCCAGCAGAAACAGGAGGATATAAAGGGCAGGGGCTGGGTAACTGAGAAGTGGTAGTAAAGGAGGGAAAAAGTGTAATAAAGAGATGGGGGGTTGTGCCTGCGCCCAGTGCATTTCCCAGAGTTTTAATGATTTGGAAGACAGGATCTCACAAAATGATGAAATGAGCATGGGGAAATCTGCAGCAAAATTAGATCAGGGAAGTGTTGATAGCAGAGTTGATGTTGCAGATAGTCACTGCTGTTTAAAACACCAAATCCTCGCGCACACACACGAGTCAAATGCTTCCAGAAGAAGGGGCTGGGGATTTTTAGCCAGTGGACTATGGCAGATGAAATAGCTTTAAAAAGAGCCTGGCATAATTGATGGTGATTGTACAAATGATATAGAGGGAAGGCGTGCAGGTATTGTAAAAGAAAGCCTTACACCTCTTAGCTAACCAGAGGAAGAAGAAATCAGCATAATGGTGTTTTCTAGTATGTAAGTGGCTTGTTTTACTGCAGATAAATGTAGTGTCGGGGTGTATGTGTGTGTGTGTGAGAGGGAGGTTTGGTATTTATAAACAACAACACTGAAAAAGCAAAATGGCAAAGGAGAGATGGCCCGTATTATTCCCAACCCTATGGGAGCAAACAGATTGTCCACTAATAAGGAAATGATCTAGCCATTTTTTTAGATTAGTGGTGTGGGAGGAGAAGAATTTAAAGGAGGGAATGCATGGATCTCACAGTAATGTATCCGCTGGTTGTCGTTGTAGGAGATAATGAGAATGTAAAGCAAAGGTGGGAGGAGAAAATATCTTCTATACAAATGCTGCGAGCATATTAATAAGGTCACCAATTGGAAATATGCATTTCCAAGGCTAAGTGTGATATTCCTGGAATGTGTGAGCTAAAAGGGACTGAAAATGGAGTAGGGAGATACAAAGTTTATTAAAGGGGACAGGCTGTGTTCTTCAGTCACAGCAGAGGCAGCAGTATATATCCATGTCCAAAGCAGGAAACACTGCAAATGTTTTGCCTGTCAGAGCAGAGGCTGTTTGGGCAGAAGCTGAGGAAGGACAACGAACGCAGTCGTGTTATTCTTGGATGTTGCTACAGACCCCCAGGGCAGGCAGAGAAAGTAGGCTGGCAAATCTTTTTACAGATAAGAGAAGTCTGTAAAACAGCTAGAACATTGATCATGAGGGATTTTAATTACTCGGCTATCGATTGGGACAGCCACGATGCAGAAGTGAAGCAGAGGAATGGGTTTCCAGAAGTAATGCAAGATTGCCATCTCACACAGCTTGCTGAACAGCCAAGCGTGCATAGTCTGAGGCTATTCAGGTCCTAAGTCTAGGAAACGTGCCAAGTCTGATCAATTAAGTTGAAGTTGGGGAGTACTTAGGATCCAGTGACACCATCTATCATTAGAAAGAAAATGTACAAGAGGTAGCAACACAAACACTCCTGACACGAGGAGAAGTTAAGCAAATGAAAGTTGTCCTAATGAAATTTGACTGGAATATTGTAACGCGTTGGAACCATGATAGAGGATATTTCTTGAAAGAAGCCATAAAGGGGGAAAGGAAGGGAGTGGAGCAGTAATTGAAATTCATCCTAGTTCAGCCTGGAGAGGGAATACGGCAGCAGAGGCTAATAGCTGCAATGATCCTTGGCTAATGGAGAGATCAGTGGGGGTCATGAACACCTGCATATTTTAGAGCACCCCTGACACTCTTCTAAATTATGTGGCCATCTCTGGCTGTCCCTGGCAGATATAATAATACCTTTACACCTTGTGCCTCTCAGGTATATCAATTGATGCTCCAGAGCATCTAAAACATAGCCTTCCTTTTTTTTTTTTTTATGGTATGAGTAGTCTGAAGAAGGAAGTGTATCTGTGGCAAAAGTAGAAACACAAAAGAAAACTAATTCCTGTCCCAAGATATGAGAATAAAAAAGGACATAACTCGGCTAGGAAATAGAATCATAGAATCATAGAATATCCTGAGTTGGAAGGGACCCTTAAGGTTCATCAAGTCCAACTCTTGACACCGCACAGGTCTACCCAAAAGTTCAGACCATGTGATTAAGCGCACAGTCCAATCTCTTCTTAAATTCAGTCAGGCTCGGTGCAGTGACCACTTCCCTGGGGAGCCTGTTCCAGTGTGCAACCACTCTCTCTGTGAAGAACCCATTCCTGATGTCCAGCCTAAACTTCCCCTGCCTCAGCTTAACCCTGTTCCCGCGGGTCCTGTCGCTAGTGTTAATGGAGAAAAGGTCTCCTGCCTCTCGACACCCCCTTACGAGGAAGTTGTAGACTGCGATGAGGTCTCCCCTCAGCCTCCTCTTCTCCAGGCTGAACAGGCCCAGTGCCCTCAGCTGTTACCAGCATTAAGACAGAGAAGTTCTGTTCCTTCTCTTTTAGCTGCAGCAAGTGGGGAAAAAATGCCTTACTTCATGGTAAATAATAAAAATTGCTAAGTCTAACAGGTGGTAGGACAAGCTCCTGCAGCGGAAAAATGCTAATATTGTCAGTTTAAGGAAATTATTGGGCAGTACGTGATTGTTCCCAACACAGACTGAGCCCATGAAGCCTTCTGGGGCAGTGTGGCAATCAGTGTGCATACGTAGGCATAGCATGAAAACTGCAGTGGTAACTGCAATGCGAGCACATGACCTGGTATGGACTTTCTGGAGGATGAGCTGACAGGTATGAGGTGTATCAATGAACTGGGATTAGAGCAATAAAAACAAGTG
This sequence comes from Anas platyrhynchos, assembly GCF_047663525.1. Classification (NCBI taxonomy): domain Eukaryota; kingdom Metazoa; phylum Chordata; class Aves; order Anseriformes; family Anatidae; genus Anas; species Anas platyrhynchos. Next base: position 20,778,756 of record NC_092589.1, read on the forward strand.
GGAACAGAGCAGTACAGATCAGGGAAAGGCAGCTGATCCAGGCAGCTGGCTGTACCGATAGGTGTTGGAATGAGCCTCTACCTTTCCTCCTCCACCTCATTCATTTTGTAAAGTTGACTGAGTGGTCAGTGGTCAGACCTCTTCCTCAGCTGCTGAGGTGCAAGTTAGACCTCTCCATCACCTCCTGATGATTGACCCCATGATTCTCCCCATTTGGCTCCATTTATAGTTGACGGAGAGCAACAGACATACTGAAGGCTTAAATAATGTGTGCTAACAATTCCTTTTTTTCTCCAGCAGCCATAAGGCAATATGAATGATGGGTTCAGATGTAGAAGCCTATATTGAAGGCATCTAGAAGTGGCCAGATGAAGCTTGACCGGATGAAGTTTACAGCCAGCCTGCACAATCAGGGCCTCTGTTTAGGTTGTAGGATGTTCCTGATTATGTCAGGTAAAGCAGGGACAGACTGTTGTCTCCTACCTCCCTCATTACTGCCATATCTGCTGGGCTTCTGGCAGACTGGGATGGGGCTGTCCCCTGCACCTTGTTCCAGTATCTATCAATAATAAATGTCAGTGTTGAAGAAAGACATTGCTCCAGCTAGGTCACAGAATTGAATGGTTCCAGGTGAATTCCGGTAAGAAACTCCTTGCTTGCAGATTTGTCCCCTTTTGCTGCACGCTGATCAATATGTAGGGAGATCTAACAGGAGAGAGAATGCCCTGAAGCATATATATGTTATTGAACACGTGATACAAAATTATCCATTGCTTTTTGATCAAGTATTGTCAAGAGTGTGCAATAGTACTTGAAAATGTATCAGAAGCTGACAGTGTGTCTTAATCTACGCAGGCAAAACCCAATTTAGAATTGTGATCCCTAGTGCTGCTGTACTTGTAGCCAAAGACTATTTCCCAAATTCACAACAAATATCAGCATAACATAATTAGAAAATATAATATGGAAAGTTCATTCACACATAAACAATACTAGCCTGACACTGAGCATCTGCCCTTTTTCTGTGGGTATCAAAAGACATATCAGCCTATGATGTTGTCAGAGTAGTTATATTGAGGATACTCCCTTATGCTTTGGAGTATGCATTTAGTTCTCATTTGCCTTCAGCTGCATGAGTGGTTACAAAGACCAGCATCTGCAATTTTGGCATGAATACTGTGAAAATAACCTTTCTTCTGATGTATTGGACATTCCAGTTCTAGTACAACACCGTCAGAATCATCTATAGGAATATAAGAGGGTAACTCAAATGATGTGTTTCCATGTGTCTGTATCTCTACTTGTGTGCAAAACTCTACTTACTCTTTCCACTTATATGTAGAGATGGGGAGGTAGGGAAGGAACTGCAGTGAGGAGATATAAAGCAGAGGCCAACCCGCAAATTAAAAAGTGAACAAACAAACAAAAATATGTTAGACTGTAGAACTTAGAAATAGAGTTTGTTGTATTAGACCTATAAAATTGTCCCAAGGGAATATCCACAGATATTTCCACAGATATTCTGCAGGCCTCTTGTTTCAGCAAGAAAACTCGTTCATGTAACTTCATTTTTTATTTTAACTTCTGTTGTTCCTGGCAAGGTAATTTTGTTTGGGTTAAGGACTGTAAGTCCATGATCAGCCCAAATTCAGAGGCAAATCATATTTTAGGATTAACATTGATAGAATATTTTAGAAGGAAGCAAAGATGGAGAGATCTGTGATTTACTTTCAAAAGGGAAACAAGTGTAGAACATGATTTGTCCTCCAAACCCAATGATTAATGAACAAATATATAACAAATATGTGAGAAGTGCTGCATGTGAGATATTAAAAAGAGGTTCTGAGCATGACTGCAAAATGAGACAGTAAAACAATGACAAGGCAAGAACAGGTAAAAAATGCAGTGGGATTGCAGAGGAGGTTAACATAAATAATAAGAAAGTACTCAAGTATGTAAGGAACAAGGGGTCACTGAAGGAGATATGGTGAACATGATTTATTGACAGCATAGGTAGACAGCCAGAAACATTAATGGATTCACTGCCTCGGTGTGCTCACATTAGAGGATGGGAAGCAGGTTCAGAGGCAGACAATAATTTCCTGGGACTGTGGTGCTGGGGGGAGGGTGAAGAAAAAGAAACACTAAAGAGAATCACAAAGCTCCTACCAGCTTGCCCCATGTCAGAACAGATTTTTCAAAAAGTGACTGATTTATGAGTAGGGCTGAAGAGTTGTCTTTCCTGTAAAGGTAAGTAATGCAGATTTTGCAATTTACTACATAAAACCATTTTATTTGAGGTAAGAAATTGAAAATGCATTCAAACAGGGATGACATGGTGACAGAGAGGAAACATACATACATTTTCAGGATAAATTAAATAAGAGTAATGCCTAAGAGTTGTACACAATCCCAGTAATAAACTCACCACGAAAGGAAAACAAAATGAACCAAAACAAACAAACAAACAAAAAAACAAACACAAAACAAACCCAAACAAAAGAATAAAACTTATGTGGAATACCAGACAAGGGAGAATATAAACTAACTGAAGGAGGAGGCATCTGATACAGAAGGGTGTGTAGAAAAAGTGGAGGGGTGGCAAGTCAAGATTAAAATCTGGCAAAATATAAAATGGTGTGTGGTGAAGGGCATGGAGCTCACAGGAGGCTCCTAAGGATGTGCTCTCAGAACCAGCCCATGCTGAAGGCAGAATGAGAGCAGGGGCTTCATTTCACCACAAACACACGTTTGCTCTTCTAGTGAATGATCTTAGAAACCATGTGGTTAAGGAGAAAATAAGGCTGATTTTTGCTGTAACCTCACTGTCTCCTAAGGATACGTTTATGTGTTGGTGTTAGCTACAGATTTTTATTTTTTTTTTCTTGAAACTTCTTAGAGCTTTCTGCCTGTCCTGGGGCTGTGCTAACTGTGCTGATCTTCCTAACCAGCCAGCAGGATGAGGAAATATTCCCCCTCATCCTGCCAACTTGGGCTTCACTGGGAAGCAAGTGTCACATCAAAATTAAATCTTATTTGTGAAGACGAGGCTTTGGCTTCTTTGCTCAACCTGTTCTTTTTTTTTTTATTATTTTTATTTTTTTATTATTTTTTTATTTTTTATTGGCTCATCCACCTGTTTTTCTTTTTTACACTTGAGTTGTTTCCTGACTGCCTTGTTGACTATCTGTTTTCTGGGGGCAAAGGCCGTCTCCTTTGTCACTTAGCCTTACTGTGTCACACAGGCCCTGATCCATAACTGAAATTTGTAGATGCCACCGTAACCTAAGCATTAATCACAAATGAAGCAGCTAAGCCTTAACCTAACTACAATTACGAGCACAGGGCTTCTTCACAAGCACAATCTGAGTGGGCCGTTGGGTGAGGCCTCCTGTTGAGGTGAAGATGAACATGTGCAGGCTGGTGCTGGGTGCTGTGAGGAGTAGCGCATGGCCGGCAGAGCAGGCGCCCTTCCAGCGAATGTTTGCTGAGAGATTTGGGGTGAGAGGCGTTTTAAGAAATAATCTGAAGTCCAAGGGTTCTTCTTATGCAAACCATCAGCAGCTGGCAGCAAGGAGGAAATGACTAATGCTGTATTTGTTGTTTCCCGCGTAGCGCTCATGTGTGCAGAGCCTGCAGGAGGGGGCAGAGGGAGATTTTCTCAAACCTCGTCTGCAAACAGCACCTGCTGATTGCTTTGCTTTCTCTGCCGGCAGCCTGGAGGGGAAGGCGTGGGGCTCATGGCGGTCAGCCCCCCTTCACGTGGGCAGAGATGCACTTTTCCTCAGCGAAATGACAAAGGCAGTGACCGGGGGGAGGGAGCTGTGCAAGGTGTTTGATGAGTAACACTCCAGGTGTTCACCACATTTCCCGCAGGGTTAATAAAGAGGCACGAACTCCTCTGGGTTCGGAGGTCTGCCTCACCTGCTGCGGTCTCCAGCAGCCACACACAGGGAATATACCCCTTACTTAAGCTATTTAAGTCCTGAAGTTAGGCCAAGTCACAACTCTCCCTTACTTCTGAACTTCCACTTCCACCACAGAGCTGGAGTTCCCTGCTCACTTTCTCACCACCTGGGTGGCTGTTTTGGCATGTAGAAGGTCACCACAATAACCCTGCAGGGAGAGAAGATGAAGATGTAAGGGAGAAGGAGGCAGACTTCCTTCTCTCTTCCTGGGAAGCATCAGTGCCCTCGGGGCAGGGATAGGGCCGGGTGCTCCAGTGAGAGAGAGAGATTTATGATGAAAGTGTGCTGTGACTGAAATAATAAAACAAATCCTGAGACAGGGATGTGCAACTGGGAGTGGGGTAGCGAGAGCTGGAACAAAAGCTTGACAGAGGCACACGGAGACTTTCCTTTGGCTTCCAAGGCCAGCAGCAGGGCTGAAAAGGCAACTTGTAGTGACACGTTTCAAGAGAGAACAGAGATACTGCAAGGCTGCCTGAGAACTGCACCAAATGCAATGATAAAAAGAAACGAACACTTAAAAAAAAAAAAAAAAGGCAACCTTATGACATTCAAGGAGCAGCTGAACACAAAGGAAGGGGAAATTTTGATAAATACATTAGGCTCCCTGCGGCAATATATCAGTTTTACTGAGTCAGGTCTCGTTGTGAGTGGGTGTCCACTCAAGCGCAGTCCTTGTGAACAAACACAGAGAAAAGCTGGAATGCACTCAGATGTGCCGAGGTCAGGTGTTTCTATTGATGGGAATATTTTCTCCTCAGAAGTTGGGGCATTTGGGGCAGTTGGTTGTTGTTGTTGCTGCTGCATATCTGAGAAAAGTTCCCAAAATCAGAAGTTTTTTTTTAATGTCACTGGGGCCACCTGGTCAACTTTCCTTCAAAGAGGCACATCTTGTTTTGTTTATGCTATTGTTGTTGATTCTTCTATTGTTAGAGTACAATCATTTTGAAATGGTTTTAACCCTAAACACTTTCAGGATTATTTTGTTAAGAAAAGCCATAAACCACATTTATTGAAACTGTTCTGTAAAGCCTTTAGTTCAAAGAGCTTTCAGTAAAATAAAAGGATATCCAAGTAATTTAAGAGTATTCTAAATAAGAGTGCTATCCTACCTGCTTTCAGAGAGGGCATGGAAGGAAAATGTGTTTAGCAAGAACTGGTGGATTATTAAGTGGTTTTATCTCCACTCAACATCTCTCTGTAAATAAGTCAAGGTTTGTTGCAACCTTGTGCAAGTGCTGGAAATATTTAAAGCCTTAAATAGTGAACTGCTTTGAAGAAAGCTTATCTTCCTAATGGAAACAAATTGTGGCCATTATTTATGTATGTGGTAAAGCCTTATTAAAACAAAGTGTGGGGGGGTGCTTTTCTTTCCCACTTAAATAAGTTGACTGTTTAACATCAGAGTTAAACTGTGGATTACAACACATTGATAGAAAAAGAACCATACACTGTAATAAAAGCAAATAAACTCATTCTTTATAAAACACCATCAATGTTTTGAAACAAAGGTGTTTGTTCAAAATTATCTATTAAAGAAGGTAATTAAGCACCAGGAGGACATTAACTTGAAGGAATGCCTGTAGAAGTCAACGGGATAATCCTAGTAGTCCTCCATGGGTGTTGGATCATACCGTCAGGAATCTAATGTGTCTGATACATGTACTGCTGCCCTTGAATGAAGCATACAGTCATCACAGAGAAATAAATGCAGAATATGCTTCTTATTATCACCATGAGATTTTACAGGTTTTGATATGTTGGATAGCAACTGGAAAAAGAAACAATTTTGTTTACTTTCAATTATTTAAACTCTTCAACAATTTTTCTCAGCTTTTTATATATATAATATATATATATATATTTTTTTTTTTTTCAATTCTACAGTCTTGAAAATTCAGCATTCAGTTACAGACTTAGCGTGTGGACTTGTGACGTTAGGATTCCCAATACCTCAAGTAAGTACCCCCCAGTTATTTTTTCTTTTTAAAAACAAATAAAAATGAACACTGTTGGAAGAGGTTCTGTTCACAGTCTTAGTTTAAAGTTACTTAGAGCTTGCCCCATGCTTCAGTTTAAGGTCTGCCTCTACTGTTTTAGGCCACCTATTGCAGTGCAGAGGACATGTATCAAAGTCAATACAGCTGGCTGACTATTAGTAATCAGCACAAAACCATACCGGTGGCTCATAGAGGGTGCAACTGCACCATTATTTTACCTGTTAGTCTGCTGAGCGACTTCACAGTCTTTCAAATTCACTGGCATGGACCAAAGCTGGGCATTTCTCTGGGGTGCCTTCTCTGATGAGCACCCAAGCTTCTGGGTCCAGGTGAAGCAGAGCAGAGTCCCCTCAGCCCTGCACCCTGAGGTACAGCCGGGGCACAACATGGGCACAGGCTCCAGAATGTCCTTCACTGGATGGGACCTCCTGGGATGGTTCCCCAAATCTATGCTGTGCTGACAGCCTTGGGTGGGAAGTTTTTGCCTGCTGCTTGCCAGTCTGACCACCCCAGGATCCCTACCACCGCATATATATGTGGTGGTGGGGAGCACATATATATACATGTATATATGGTTTGTATTAAATTCCATAAGAATAAAAGAAAAAAAGTCTTTAAGTTTAAAATGAGAAAAGAAGTTGGGACAGCCAAAAAAACCTCACAAAGCAGGTATTCCTACCTCGCATCCACAGTGCTGTAAGCCAACAGGTTTGAACTGTTCTGTTCCCAGAACAGAGCAACCTCATCTCCTGTCTGCCATCTAGATGAGTTCCCCTAGCCTTTGGGCTATTGTCCATTTCTGGGAAAGGTGGCTCAAGATGATGTGTCTTGTGTGCTGTACAGTGAGGTGTTCACTACACAGAGCCTCAAACATTCAAAGTTAGGTATTTTGGGACTTGCACAGCCACTGGGCTGGAGTACCTGAGGACCTTACAGCCTTGCTGTATTTGCTTCCTCAACACTCAACACAGCTGGAAAGCAAGGAGGTTCTACCTGTATCCTCATGCTGGGTGGGGAAGGAGGGTAGGAACAAACTGAGGGACAGACCCCTTAAACACATAGCTCACTTAAGAGCCTAGGACACAGTGGCTGGGCCCCTGGCCACAAAGGGGAGAAGACCAGGGAGCTGTACCTGGCATCTGAAATTATGCAACACCAGGCATGGGGCTGGTTTGCCTTCCTTTTAACTTTGCTTGCAAACTGATACAGAAGTACAGAGAGAATATTGTTATTAAATGTAATGTGAAGAAACAAACAGAAGCATCTCTCTCTAAATGTAGAAAAATAAGTTTGGTCAGAAGCACTTTGTTGACCTTACTGAAATAACTCCTTCTCTGACCCAGATACAGCATGTGTAATCCACTTTGTAATGTCACTACAATGCTCATCAAGATTTCTACCTTGATATGACATCTGTAGATCAGGCATTCATTGTTCTGATCAGCAGCGTTCTCGTGGTTGTGTTGCTACCTGGGCAGCTGCTGACACCAAAGAGACTTTGGCTGTATAAGATCATTTGAAATTTGAAGCAGCGGAGCATTTAGGATTTGCAGACAAAACCATTAAAGTATGGGCAGGATAGTTTTCTTTCCCTCTAAATATGAAGGAAGAGGACACAGGGATGACACTTTATTTAATTTGGATTAAAAGAATGCTGTGAGGTTTCATTTTTTTGGAAAGGTGAGTTTTGATGTTACCTTAAACTGGTTAAAAAAAAAATAAATGAAAGTTCTGGTTGAAACTGTTTCCTCTGGAGTTTATTTCTGAAATCAAAACGCCTCTCTGATTTGAAGTTCTAAAACCCACTGCTGTGAATAAAAATGTGCAGCCATTTCATTTATTCATTTCGGAAGAATAAAAGAGGCAATGAGTAAAACTGCAGTGGGGTGAGGAAAACCTGCTGATCAGAATGAAGGTTACTTATATTACAATAAACATGTGTTGGTCTTGGCTAATATTGGTTTAAGTCACAGTCTCATTTGAACTCAAAGTGCCTTTTGCTTTGGCTGCTCAAAGGACACAATTGTCATCAAGGAATTGAAATCTCTTCTGTTCCCCCAGCTGGAAGAAAAGAGATTGGAGGTGGCAGTGGAAGGGACAGGGCACAAGAAAGAAAAGGAAAGGAACGCGGACGCTCGCACACAACTTCTTACAATGGCTCTAGCATGCCCTTCCATTGGTAGGAATCCTTTTGATCAAATCCTTGCCCTGGGCTGGAAGTGTTTTAATGAGCATACAGACATCGTCTTTTTTTCCTCGGTCTATTTTGTGTTCTTAAGGATAGATAAGTAAAGTGTGCACTTAAATGATCATGTGTGCGCTTCTTAACTGTGCTCTAGAGGGAACGCGTGGTGCTTGAACGCAGAGGCTGAACAGTGCCAGCCTGAAGGACAAGAAAAATAGCAGAGGAGGAAACTTGAACTGAAGTGAACTTGTTTCTTTTAACATTTTGTTTTCTTCTGGAGGAGGAATAAGAAGCCTGCAGACAGGTGGGGATCTAGGGGCGAGAGGTGTTTTGTGCAGACTTCCATGTCTTGCCAAATTTCCCCAGCACTGTTTTTTTTTTTTTTTTTTTTTTTTTTTTTGAGATTCCCATCAAGGTTACTGTGATTCCTCCATCCTTCTGCCTCTGGGGGTGGGTGACAGCTCCCAGCCTCTGCAGCAGGATTCCCTGCATAGCTCCTGGTGAGAGGTTGCTCCTCAGACTCAGTCCTAGTTCTGTTGGAAGGGACGTGTATGATTTGGTCCGCAGCAGTGCAGTGGGGTTTCTGCCCCTGCAGCATGTGGATGACAGCCTGTGGGGTGAAGAGACATAGGAGAAACACTGTCCAGTGGTCCCTGCTCTCCCCACCAGGTTAGGGACAGGTGTGGGACCATGTGGAGGAGCTCCTTTGGCAGCAGCCTGACTGTAGCTGTTATGTGGAGCTGAGCCTGGGCTGCCAACCTGGCTCTTCCCAGGAGCCCCGAAAGACATTAAACATTAAAAAAATAAAGATTATGCTTGACAAAAGGCAAATGTTGTTTAGTTTGACACATCTCATTATGCTGAGGTGTTTGTGGGAAAAGGCAAACTTTGTCAGCATGTCACAAGGTACTAGCAGTTACTGGAAATCAGGAAAGGGACTCACCTTCGGAAGAAAGGCTTTGCACTAACTTTCAGTTTCCCTGATAGGTTTCAAAGGCAGGGTTGCGGGGAAGATGGAAGCCAAGACCTCTGTGCAGAAGAAGCAGAGCTTTCCCCAAACTGGGATGGCAAGAGTTGAAAGAAAGTTTAGCCTTGAGAGCAGCTGCCAAAATCAAAACCTTGTTCAAAGTTTATTTGATGTGAATCGCAGGAGGTGTGACTACTGGGATTTGCATCCAAGCAGGAACCCTGCAGAATTCTTCAAATCCTGGTGACAAAGGTATGACATTTATGGTTTGCGACTGTTATTCCACATGTGTGAATTGCCAAAGCAAAGCTTTTGAAAACAGCAACTTTTATTTGTGACCGATGCATTTTGTAAACAAGAAAGTGCCAACATTGACACGTGGTGTGCTCAGCTCACGGTACCCACTGCTTCCCGGGTATGACTGCGACTGCTGCCCTGAGCTAACTGCAGTGTTAACGATGCTCCTTCAATAAAGGGAGCACTGTTACTGGAGAGCTTTGGCTCAGGTAACAGGTAAATGTGAAGTACCTGTATGCTTTTAGCGATGTGGTACTGGGTGAGCAGCAGAAATTTATCTCATAGGAAATAGTTTTGGATAAGTACAGTTTATCAGGTTAGATATTTTGCCTCCAACAAGGGTACAAACAGCTCTGGAAAAAAACTAAACTGCCACATGTGGATACCAAGGAAAAGTTCCCTAGTTTAATATTTAGGTGTTCATATAATTTTCTGTAACTGCTGGTGGTAATTCAGCTCTTGTCATTATTAGTGTCCCATTACTGCCTTTATAACCATCTTCTCTGTTATCGTTGCATGGGTTAAATATATGATATATAAAACAGTTGTGCTTCCATTTTTACCTTTACTACATTAGTTTATTTAGGAGCCTCAGACTTATCCCATGTAGATTAGTCATTAATCCATACACTTCTGCTCATCTTCATGTGGACTAACATGAAGTACAGAAGGAAGGAGGCCCATGCATCTAAACACTTTTATTGCCATTCTTGGCAATGATTCTTCCTGCTGCATCTTTCTGCAGTGAGGCAGCCAGATGTGCAACGTTAGCTAAGAGGATGCCTTTATTTTTATTTTTTTACTTTAAAAGTACAATACTTTTAATGTCATCTTCTTTTACTTAACACACCTTTACAATTCAATGTTAAGAATTAATTTTAAAATATTAATCAATTTTTATGGTAGTATTTCCCTTCTAAATTTGAGGGGATTTTCTCTCTCTCTATCCAAATAATAATCTAACCAACTGACATGTCTACACACATATATAAATTTACAGATAGATAAATCCATATCTAGCTACGTATCTGTTATGTACACACACACATCTGAACAGACTGCTTATTTCAGTCAGCTTTTCAACCAACCCTACCTTCATGCTTCCTGACTATGAGCTGCATTGGCACAGGGCAATTTAGAAAATAATTAATTCATTAACTAATCTCAAGGATACCTGAACAAAATACCAAAACCAACAGAAACAAAAACTTTAGGGGCTTCATCTGTTAGAAGGAACATGTAGAGAATTCAGATGGTATGCAAGTAACTCAGAAAATGTTTATGTGGAAAATTGTCCATGCATTTTATTACTTGTTCACAAAAAAATCTCAGTGCACAACTTAGCTAAATGACCAGCAGAGTTAAATTAGGCATGCCCACTTAGAATTAAAAACACTCCTTCTGCCTGCTACACAGAAGCTGCTAGTTCAAAGAGAATGGGAACACAGACATACCTGCTCGTCAGTCCATCGGAAGATGGTCTGGGTACCCACAAAACAAAATATTCTGAGTACTAAAACTGGACTTAAGTGAAGAAATTTAAAAATTACAACAGGATACACTTCTGTTATGGTATTTTTAATGACTCTAACAAAAGCATCAGTTCCCTTATCAAAATAATGCAATAGCCACTGCTGATAAGGTTGCAGTGTCAATTTGTAAGTTGTAGTGTTTTGGAAACATATCTTACAACCGAATATTTGGAATATTTCTGTATTAAAAAATAACAACCAGTGCATATTTTTTTTTTCCATTTCCTTGTATGTGCTGTTTGCTCAGACAGTAATTAATATATGCAGAAGCTAGTCCCTTTTCTATCACATAGAAATGATCAGAATCAAGTATTTTCAAACTTAATTGTACTAGTCAGATTGCTGGGGTCCATCCACAGCCTGAATTATATGCATTGATGCATATAGAGGGAAACCTCCACACCCCAAAAGGGTGAAGGGTACTGAATATCGGTGGATGTAGCAGAGTGTAAGACCAGGCTTGCACTGCAGTACTAGCAAAGCTTCTTGGAAGAAATTTGTGACGCTCCTTGGAAGTGCCTGCCACTATTTGTGAGACTGCGGTGGGGTCAGACGATGGCTTTATTCAAGGCAGGGCTATGTGGAAAGTGTTCATGTGAATTTATAGGCTCTCATGTGAGTAAGTGGTATTTACAGTGACCCGGGCAGGGAGGAAAAATGCATTTGTATTTCTGTGTTTTTCCTTTCTTTGAGCAGCTCACTGCCAGCCAAGCTTGAGCAGGCATTTGAATACTGGAAGATATGTTAAATATCTTGCGAAGCTTCCAGACATTTTTTTTTTTCCCCCAGCAATAATGACATATGGTCATAACAGAGACTACAGAAGCTAACCAAGAATTTTAAAAGATCTAGCAAAGGAGCTCTCTGAACCATTAATGATGATTTTCAACAAATCTTGGTGCCCTGGGGAGGTTCCAGAAGGCTAGAAGAAAGCCTATATAGAGCCAATATTTAAAAAGGTTAAACAGGATGACTTGAGTAATTATAGGCCTGTCAACCTGACATTGATCCTAGGCAAAATACTGGAACAGCTGATATGAGACTTGATTAATAAGGAATTAAAGGAAGGTAATATAATTAATGCCTTTCAACATGGGTTTGTGGAAAATAGATCTTGTCAAACTAGCTTGATATCATTTTTATGAGATTATAAGCTTGGTTGAGAAAGGTAATAGCACTGATGTAATGTACTTAGATTTCTGTAAGGCATTTGACTTGGTACCACCTGACATTTTGATTAAGAAATGAGAATGCTACAAAATCATTGCAGCAAACATCAAATGAATTAAAAAACAGCTAATTGGTACATCTCGATGTGCAATTGTAAATGGGAAAGCGTCATTAAGCAGGTGTGTTTCTATTGGAGTCCTGCAGAGAAAGGTTCTGGATGCAAAGCTGTTTAACATTCCTAACCATGTCCTGAAAAAAAAAAAAAAAAAAAAGCTGTCTCTATAGGTAATACTTACAGACCATGCGAACACTCAGAGAGTTGACAACAATAAAATGAATGTGTGGTTGATAAACAGCAAGCTAGTTGTTTTGGAAAACTGGCCAAACTCTAAAGTTTTCTGTCTAGAAACAGCAAAGGTAAGCCTTTACAGGACTTCATTTGTTCTAGGTGTGACTCTTTAAAAGGCTTAGGACTCATTATGGGTGGATAATGAGCAAAAGAGAAGCTTCCAGCGCAGTGTGGTGCCTAGAAGCGGTAATCACTGAATGTTTAGCAGCAAATGTAAGATCTGAGCAAAGTGGATTTATTTCACCACTGATACTGGCATCAATGCCACCTCTTTGGGAGCACAGGGTCCTATCCTGAGTCCCAGCTCAAGAAGGGCACTGATAAATGGAGGAGCATTGAGAGAGAAAAAAAACCTTCAGAAAACCCCCAAGAATGGGCAAGGAACTCAAAGAGGAGATTCATCATGAAGAGCTTAATGAGCGCAGTGTTTTGCCCAGTAAATAGATAACTGATGAGGTGAGCTGATCACAACCCAAAATTAAGAGATTTCTTTTATCCAACTTTCCCCACCTTAAAGCTAGGAATATAATCTAGGCTCACTGCTTTGTTATCCTTATGCATTCAATGCGGAAGTTAGATATCTCCAGTGGGCAACCAATCCCATATGGAGATAGCTGCAATGAATTGCCTTCTGGTAGTGTCTTTTTCTCTCAGTTGATTACAGGAGGATCCCCAAACACTAGGTGAGACAAGATGCTTCATTTTTGTGTGGTTAAAGTTAAATGAGATAATCCCACACTAATTGCCTCCATGGGGAATGTAATTTTTAAAATGAAGGCTCTTCAGTCAGTAAAATAACAGGCTCTGAAGGTTGGAAGTTTTATAGGGACAAATTCAGATTAAAAATCAGGTGCACATTTTTCTCAGGGAGTGCAATTAACCTTTGGAGCAAATTACCAAGGGTTGTGGCACTTTCTCCACCAGTGGAAATTCTAAAATCAAGATGGGATGTTTTTCTAAAAGATTTGTTCTACTTAAAATGAACTGGTTTGGGGAAGTTACATGGCCTACGTTGTACAAGAGGTCAGAGAAGATCATCACGTTTGTCCTTTCTGGACTAACAGTACGTGCCTCTAAGTCTTGCAACACTAGAACACCTTTATTTTTTTTTCTTAAGTCTTTTGATATTCCTCAATTTCCTTCCTGCTAACAATAATTAGAATTCTCTGCCTTGCAGGACAAATACATTAAGGACTTTGAAGTGTGTAAATATCCTGGACATGCAGGCCATATAAAAATTCAGGATATGTTGAAGAAATGTGGACTAGTATAGTAGTTAGAGTTGAAGTAACATTTACTTCCCAAGTACTAATTGTGTGTTAGTCTTGTTGGGGGTAGTTGCTGACTGGTTACCAAATCTATTGCCACCGTCCATATAATTAGGGCACAAGTGTCTTGAAAAAGACACCCAATGTTTTCAAAAATATCCCACGAAACATCCCACGTTTCCCTTTGTGCAATCTGTACTGGAGTGAGTCCAGATCCACCCTGCTCTTGGCCTCCCCACCCTAGTGGTTCATGGTTCAGGCTAGCAAGGTCACACTGTTGATGTGGGGTTAAGTGAACAGGAAACCCATTAAAATTTATGTGATTTTGGCAACATGCTGTATTTTCCCCGTCTGAATTCTGTGATTGGATTAATAAATAAATAAATAAATAAGACAGAGAAGAGAAACAGCGAAGAGTTTACAACCATTCAGAGAAAGAATTTTCTTCACTCTGACTTTGACTTGATCATCTAGATTGAAGTCTAAATCCCCATTGCAAAAGGACTACAGGATGTAATGATGGAGAAGGGAGAAGGTACTCTTCATAAACATTCAGAGAGAGAGATTGAACAATACCTAGAGCTGGACAGAAAGTTTCCATTTTAAACTGTTTAAGGTGACCAGTTGGTTTTGTGTTTCATGACACTATCTGCCATGGAAATTTTTAAGTTTTCTCTTTAAATAGGTGAGAACATAGAAGTGAAATGTTTTTAGTTTTCAACTGGAAATGATTGTGAGCATGTATTTTAAAAGCTGTTATGCTGTCTGATAGAAATTTAAATTCAGACACTTGAATTTCTTACTTGGTTTCTCAGTTTCTGCCTATCTTTCCCATGTTGGTCTGTAATCTGAGATCAGAACATCCTCTCTATCTAATAAATATATCCCTATAAATAGTAGTTGTTCAGCAGGTCCCCGGTGAGACCAGAGAATCATGGAACCAAACAGCTAGCGGAACATCAGACTGGGAAACACAGGAGCTACAAGCCCATGAAGTACCATGGCATTTTAAAATCAAAACTGTTAACTTTTGGATAAACATTTTGATTTTTTTTTTTTTTTTTCTAAAGATGAATATTGATGGAATGGAATATTGAGAGGAATATTCTGAAAAGTAACGGGTATATAGGTAAGAAAAAGCACATGAATAAGAACTAGGAAAGATAAACTGAGAGCAAACTGAACAACCACTACCATGCTGGGTAGTTCTTGAATGAAATGGTTTGAGGGATGAAAATGATGTTACCTGGAGTGTGCCTTAAGTCCGTGGTTCCTCAGTCATGTCCCTTGATGTAAGTGAGGGCAAGATATTGTTGCTAAAAATTTTGATGTACGTCCTTCAACAATTTTTTTTACGCGTAAGCCTCAAGATGAGGTAGTTCACAACTTGCATGTATGCTAGCAGGTTTCCATCCCCATCTGCAGCATAGCAACCTACAGCCCACGCACAGCATCCTGTACTGTCGCATGAAGATCCTGACTCAGGTGTAAGTAGAAACCAGAGAACTCTGACAAAGCCTTACCATTCTGCAGGGCAGGGATCCTAGCATTGGAGTAGGTGGCCCAGCACTTCTACACCTCCTTTTTTCATGCTATGGCAGTTCTTTTAGAAAATTCTCAACACGCACTAGAAAGGAGGGGAGGACATGAAAATCCTTGGGATGTATGGTGACATCTTCTCCAGGTGCCTTTGAGAGTGCTGTGTTTAGTCTATGTGCTGGGCCCTGTTTTTCTTTATGTTAGAGCTGGGAACACTTAAACCTTTGGTTGACAATGCTGAATAGTTGGAGGGGGAAGAAATTTGCTGTCTTCCCAGAGAGACATGCTGGTGTGACTGAACATCTGAAAGCAAAATCAGCCGTACCTCACCAGAGAGGTTTCCCCACCTGAATCACAAGGAAATTGCACCTCCATGACTGTCACTTATTCTGCCCATACAAGAGGCTTTTGCCTGTCCCTGACACTCAACAAGCTGTTGGTCAAATGCTACCTGGTAAGTTCAAAACAAACCCAACCCAAGAGTCATAGCCAGACCTTGCTTCCCAACTTCAGCTTTCCATGATGATTTTCTGCCTGAATACATGTAAAAGGAAGCAAGTGGGAATTCAAATTCTGTGACAACTCATTATAGTTTTTTCTGCTTCAGTAACCTTATTGATTACAAAAAGGACCGATTGAACGTATGCTTCATATTTTTTTTTCCAAACACTTCCAATAAATCCCCTTTATGTTCTGCAAAAATAAATAAATAAGTAAAGTATGTCTTCCTGACAGCTGGCTGCAGAGTAAACTTAGAGCACCTGCTTTCTTCTCTTTTGTTCATTTTTTACTGCTAAGTGAATAACACTTAACACTAAATAAAGAAGGAGGGTGACCATGGCTACTGAAAAAGATTCAAAGGCAGTCTGTGCATTGCTAGTAAAGAACTGATTGCAAACACGGAGTGTATGGCAGATAACAATATTCCTGCACAATAATCTAGCAGTAATTCACATTGTGGTTTAAGTGCCAGATTCTCATGAAAGCCACTGAATAATCTAAGGCAACTCTACTCTGTCAGGTGCCACACGTTTCTTTGGCAAATTTAACTGATAACGCGTTTAAAGGTGCTGGTAGGACAGGCAGCGTCCTTGAAAGCTGGCAGAAGGGGACACTAGCAACTTTACCTTATTTTGGCCTCATCTGTAGGAGAGTTTAGGGGGGGGAAAAACAAAACAAAACAAAACAAAAAGCAACCTTCTTGAGGTCTTGATTATTTTATTTGTAAATAACCATCTGCTTCTTTCTGATCAAGAGCCAGCATAGTAAGGTATGACCCCAGGGAAAGCTGTGATTGATACTCCGCCACCTCTGTTAGCGGGGGTGCCGCACAAAAGATAGCGTTAGGCTCACCAGCGGCCCATGATGAAAAAGAATACACTTTCTTTAAAAATGTAAATGATCTGATGTTGGAAAGGGATGCAGGTGGCAGAGGGGAAGAGACCAGCCATCAAACACCTCGTGTCTGCCGTACCCACCTCTGCCACCCCCTCGTCGGCTCGGCTGCTGATCGTGGCTCAGCCTGCGCAGCCGGGCACGGCACCGCATCGCCCCGCCAGCCGCCCGGCCTCCGGTCTTTGCTGCCGGATCATCGCTGGCTCAGAGCGTGACCTTGGGCAAGTCCCCCAAGCTCTTTGTGCGTCACTTTATCTACTGGTGAACTAGATATAATACCTTTACCGGGGATTATGGCAATTAATTGCTGTTTGTAAAGCACGCAGAGATCCGCGATGCTACAGAAATGAATATTCTGGTGAGGAATTTGATCGATCGCAGGATACCAGGGAGAGCAGCTATTAAGTTCCAGTGCTGCCTTCCTCGTTTCTAAGGACTTTGGGGACCTGTCCTGGGAAGCAGGAATGCTTAAGAGATCAAGAGCTTTTCTGCAGAACAAAATGGTTTGGGTTGCTGTTGTTCTGTCACTTGTGGCAGTCTGTGCGAATGCCAAGTTTAGAAAAAAAAAATAAAAAAATAAAAATCAGCTGCTGAGAAGTGTTTCTGGCTATTCAACACTGAAAAAAAAAATAATCAGCTGCTAAGAATTATTTCTTATGGCTATTCAGTGTTTGCATCCTTTGCTGCAAACCAGTATTCACACCGGTGAAGTGCTGGTTGTTACCAGGGAGAAACTGGTGGGGAAACTGTTCAGTGAATATAAGAAAAAAAGGGGGGAGAATTACAGGTTGTAAAACCCTCCGGTGTCTGGTGGATTTTTTCACTTAGGTATTTCAGCCTAATGTGCTTTTAGTGGAAAGGTTCCAAAATGTACAACCAGGAAAAAAAAAGGTGGTGGCGAGGGGGGGGGGGAGGGGGAGGGAGGGGGGAAATTCCCAGGCAAAATAACTAGAGGTAAATTCAGTGTTTTTCCACTCCAGCGACCACAACCTTTGCTTTTATTCTGGTGCAAACAGCTGCAGGTGCCTCAAGTCAGCCAGTTCTATCTATCTGCAATGTCATCCATGTTTACTTGCAGCACTGGACTTTCGATTCTGTCAGGATGCCAATCCAACGGGCCGCCAGGCACTGCAGCTGACAGTCAAATCTGTAATGCTGAATCCTTCTTCTGGAAAAAAGGGCTAAAGAGGTTAATACACTCAAGTAAGGATAAACACACCAGCTGTTATAGTTTCTAATATTTAATGTCATTATCAAATAAAATGACTCCTTAGAAATAAAAAATATGCAGTCTCCAAATCACTCATCTTTGTTAGTATTAATAAATTATCCGAAAAGCCTACACTATAAAATAATAATAGAGAGCCTACAATTAAAGTCATATTTGCTCTTCTACTTTGCTGATGTTGTTCTGCGCTGCTACCATTACATTTTGGTGTTTCATCAATACTGGAATCACACGCTGCACGGTATCTATAGGATAATCACGGATGGATTATTGGAATGCAGACAAATGCAATTTAACTTTTTTTTTTTTTTTTTCTTTAAGGGTGCTTGTTGAAATCTTTCATCTATCTGATTTACTGAACTTAATTATTCAAAGATTTCAAAACTCCTGGTCTTTTTCTTTTAGAAAAATCTGCATAGATCTGAAGAATAATGAGTCCTGCAACAATAGGAGCGCTTTTGTGTGTGTTTGTGTGTGAAATCTCAAAGGACGCCCTCCAGAACTCATTACTGAGGCTAAACACTTTTTAGAGAGTCAGAAAGTGACTATATGTTTTCCTCTCATCATTATAGCTACAGCTTCTACTGCTGGTAGTCAGCGCGGATTAAATAGAGGATAACTTGAACACATTCAGGAAGGGTGAGAAATACACACAAACACACAATGGAAGAGGCTTTGCAGCCTGTGAAACAGCCTGAAACGAGCTCAGCTGCCAGTTTATGATCTATGTTATAGCAAGACACGTTCACTATGTTACACTTAAAGGTCTATGACCGACTCCATAAAAATCCCTGAATTCTAGGATTTATCAGTCAGCCATTCCAAACTGCATCAGGCTAAAGCTTGTCAATCCGGTTACACTTCCTCTTTGCTTTTACAAGATTTGATTGAAATCTGTTTCTCCAGTTATTGCCTAGTGATGGGCAAAGGCACAGGGCTCCTTGGGACTTTTGGGTAGGACTTTGGCACTGCTGGTGCTCAATGAGGCAGCGCTGCACTCACCAAATACATCTTAAATGTGACCAATGCTGTTCTTCTGCTGGCCCTCTCCACAGGTGCATTTATTTCCTGCACTGTACTTTTAACAGTGTATGAATTATTGTAAGAAATAATAGGGTTTGTGTGTGTTTGTTTGTTTGTTGTTTGTTTCCCTATCAGTATACGGTAGAGAGGGCTAAATCACAGGAATTCCCTTCTGTGAAAAAATGGTCATTTTGAAATTATCCCTCCCCATTCTCCTCTCAAATTAAGGGGAAAAAAAAGTACCTTTTTCTTTCTTTCTTTCCTCTTTTTTTTTTTTTTTTTTTTTTTTTTTTCCCCTCCCTGGGAAGAACTCTTCAGAAAATAGAACTAAAATCAAAATCTCTTTCATTGGAAACAAACTGGAATTTCTTGGGGCTTGCCAGCTGCCTGCTGAAAAGGGGGAGCGGCAGGCGGCAGCAGCCCTGTCGGCAGGCTGCTGCGGGCTGGACACCCTGCGCCTGCCTGTCCTCCTCCTCCTCCTCCTCCTCTTCCTCCTCCTCCTCTTCGCCTTCCCCCTAGCCTGGCTGCTGGGGAGGCAGCTGGGCTGCAGGGCCGGCAGAGCGCCAGGGCACTCAACCTCCCCTCCTCCCTCTTCCAGACCTGCTGCATCTCCCCAGCTGCCTGCCTGGAAGACTATTGTCAATTCTGCTCTCTCCCTGCAGACGACAACAGAACCGACAGGGGCCTTCCAGCCAAGCAGCCATGGAGCCATCAGTTTGATTTTCCTAATAGAAAAATCAAAAATTTCTGGCAAAATTGAAATTTTCCCATAAAAGAAATCCTGATTTTATAAAAGGCAGATTTTCCACCAGAAAGTCATTCCAACAGAGCATTCCCAGCTGCCGTGGTTTGAGAGACCTTTGAATTAAAGTCTATAGAAAAAGATGGTTGTGTGTTTGGCTGTGAAATAAGGATGGGTGAGCAGAATCAGATGCAAATATAAATGGCCTCAGAACCAGTCCATGAGTTCCCACCATCTGAGGAGTATTTGCATGACCCTAAAGGAGCTATTGGGGGTTGCATCTTTACTATAAAGTACAAGAGATGATAATTAAGGCTTACATAGCAAGGTTATGTCTCTTTCTAATAATTTATGCATGTCTGAAGTCTCGTGAGAATAATTCCCAGCTCACAGTTACCACCAAACTGGTTCAGAAAAGCATTCAAGCTTTTGTGTCCTCATCAAAATAGAAACCTTTTCAGCAAAGGCACATCAGACACCACCAGTTAAAAAAAAAAAAAAAAAAAGAGGAATTTCACCCAGAGTAGCAATACAAAGTCACCTTTGTCTCTGTTTTATCTGCGTGCTTTTGGGGGCGATCCTCTGGGTGGCGGATGATGCAGTGCTCCCTCCTGCACCACCACAGGGGTGGGTTTTGGGAGCAAGAGGCCCCAGTACCAGCAGCATCAGGGAGACTTGGTGTGAGGCTGGGCACACCTATCCCTGCCTGGGATGGGAAGGAACAGGCAGACACCTTCAGCATCCTGTGCAGATTGCCCTCTGTGCTGTCCCTAAGTACAAGCTGAACTCATTGTCCTTTGTTTTGACTCAGAAACGCTTTGACTTTTACAATTTTCCCCTAGCTAGGAAGCTTCTGTTGGCTCAAATAGCAGCTTTTGAGTCCTAAGGAGCAAGGAGAAACACCCTGAAAAAAAAAAAAGCTGTTTTGTTTTCAAATGTTCATTAAAACTTCTCTCCTCTATATTTTATTCATATAGATCAGTCTTCGGCCAACATCTTCCATAAAGTGCTGAAATTTGCCCTTGAGGCATCAGATGGAGTAGTCAGATTGTCAAATAAGTCTCCTAATTGAAGTTAATGCTGGCACAATATTTATCTTTTGAAAATAAACATTGCCAGCAAAGTTGCAGGTCCACCACTTGTGTGTGCACTCTGGCAGTGCTGGAGGGCCCCGGAGCTGCACGCAGAAGGGTGGTTTCGATGGGAGGAAGAGCGTGGAAACGAGTGTGCTAGCAGATTGTTTCAGTGAAATACCAAATGGGCTAGAGTTTATCAAAACAAAGCAAACAAGAGCTTCTTATTGCTTTAAAGTCATGTGTTAGCAGGTGCAAGGAATAAATAAATACTCTCTTTCAGCAATGTGTTTGCATTTTTATATCTTAAAGGGTCAGAAGCAGGCACAAGAAATCAATAGTTTTCCTTGTACTGTGTGAAATTAATCAGTAACTTTGGCTATGCTCTGTGTTTAAGAAAACAAACTGAACGAACAGCACATGGCCTTTAAAGATGTCCTCGTCTGGTGTTCCTGGTGGATTTGAGATGATAAAGGACTGAATATTTTCCAGCACGGCACCTACAAGAAAACCTGAGCGAGAGCACCAGACAAAGCCGTTTGACACAGCCCACCCCAGGATGACTCAGGAAGTAAGTGTTATTGCAGTCATAAGAAACCCGATAGCACGTCGTGCCTATCAACCATCTGTGAGGAAAAAGGTCAGAGACCTGGGTTTTGCCACTCACCTGGAGCACTATCTTGCCGCCCATCCGGCAGCTGTCTGCAGCAAAGTGCCCGAAATCACGGCTGTCCTGAAGCCTGTGCTGGGTTCCCATGGGGCATGTGCTTTGGGATGCACCGGTGCTTCTGTGGGCAGCCCAAGTGACCAGACAGGGCCACTGTGGGTACCAGTGGCAGGATGTGGCACGTAGTGATCTTCAGTCCCTGGATTTCCTCTTTTCCTGTTTGAATGCTTTGCAATTAAAACACTGCGTTGTGTTTGCTGTTTGCTGTTATCCTGAACAAGAGTCCTCCAGGAATGGTTACTCATAAATGCGGAAAACCTGCTCTGTAATGGCCTGTTAGGTACAGCACACAACCCTGTTACTGCTCCCCAGCTATATGGTTTTATGTAGCAAACCCAGAAGTGCTACAGGCATGTGCAGCATTTGTCGTTCAGCTCCATATGACCAGCAGATCTCCTCAGTTCGTAGTAAGCGATAATTCAGATACCTGGGCTGAAAATTCTCCCTCAGTGAACAGCGAGAGGGTTATTAGATAAATTGATGTCATTAGCAGCAGGTGATCTGACAGCCAACTCCTGTCCTGGGGAGGGTGCTCCCTGGGCACTCCGCCTGCACCTCCTTGGGCTCTCTGCTAGGAAATTCCATTTCTGACCGCAGCCACCTGAGCAAATCCAGATGGCCTAAGAGTGCAAGCAGAGAGACTCATTTAACATAACCGAGTATGATGACTGCAGTCCTGTAGCATACAGTCCCCAGGTGGTGTGGGGGTTCTTGTTGCGTCTCCTCTTGCCCCCATGCTGCATACCATGATGGTTTCAATCCATCCCAATGCAGAGCTGCCCAAAAGCTGCTGTTGATGGTCCTGGTGCCAACAGGGCTCCAGACACACCTGGGACTGGAGAAGGGGAGAGCAGGAAGATGTTGTGAAGCTGTCTTGTGTCTCTCAGTGTCTCCAGCCGAAGAGCATTGGGGAGCTCATTGCACTTGCTTGCACCATAGCACCATATTGCTCACAGTGAGAAACAGGGGCTCTGAACCACATGAACCAAGCCTGGGAGTTTCAACTGAAAGCACTAATATCCCAGTGGGTCTCCCACTGATAAAAAAAAAATCTGCTGACTTTGAGATGAGCACAATGAGGCTTTTCTATCAATGTAATACAGAACATGAATTGCTTGATGGGAAGTGAAAACTCACTGATAGCATGGGACCAATAAAGAGCTGATCCTACTTCCATTAACTTTATTGGGAGCAGACCCAAAATATTTAAGTGGAGATTGGCATATCACATCTATCTAATCTAAAGTATCTCAGGATTTATGTTGTGGTATCAGGCCTGAGACAGACAGATGAAATATTACTCCAGCTACATTTAATTTATAATCTTCATCTCACTATCCTTGCACCTACCTACTTATATAGCCTCCATTACCAAAGTAGCTGAGTGACTGCCAAGTATTTAGACATATAAATAAAATAGCAGAGATGATTTTGTTCTCTGTCTCCCTTCTTCTTCTGTTGTTTATAAGATGTTCCCTAAGGTTTGTGTTTGTACTGTTTATGGTTTTGAGCATACTGAATGGGAAGGGAAATCTGCGGGGGGGGGGGGGAGGGGGTTATAAACTTTTTGGGAAAAACAAGTATGGAGCAAAAGAAGTGCATGTTTTGTTCTGAATATATTGGAATCAATGGTTATCTGGAAGGACAAAAGCAAATGACGAAATCTAGATCCAAGAGCTGTGAGAATTTCTTTGTGTAAGCTCACAAACTTCCCCCGTGTTGGTCCACAGTCCTGACTGTTCCCGTCAAATGTCATGGGAGGTCATGTTGGTGGAAGGAGACGTGATATCTCAGGAAGCAAAGTCCAATACCCTGAAGGGCTTTGACTATCAAGACAGAAATGCTGGGCAAAACAAAGGAATTTGTGCAACTGGGTGAATGGGATGCTGTGTTTGGAAGTTTTCAGAGCTTTCACAGGGCACGTGGCTTCATTCCTAAGTGTGATAAACAGCCACGGTGAAACCTCAAAGTCAAACAATGCACGAGTGCCCGGTCTATGTCTTGTCTACAATCTTCAGTGAGGTGCTCTTAGAGAACACGGTGGTGGCTGTGACTGGAACAAGACACACGGGACCAAAGCTTCTGGGGCAGCACCATTCACTCTCTGGCCTGTGCATTGAGCCTGGTTCTTGCCATGACTGGTGCTCATCGTGTGGGAAACAGGAGCTGCATCTTGGGAGGGTTCAAGATGGAGCAACAGTTGTTCTGACACTGGTCTGATAGGAGGAACATCAGACATTTCCAGATGTGTTCTTCAAAGCTGGACAGGCCTCTGTTTTCTCTTTTCTATTTCTGACTGCTGCTGAGCTCATGAATCTCCACCAATGAATAAACAGATAGCCCTGGACCCTTTTCATAATTGTTTCTGGATATATCCTTCCTCAATCTTATTCTGCACAAAACTTCTTGAATAGCTCATTTAAGGAGAAAACACTTGAAAAGTATATTAGCAAACTCTTTCAGTGGGGTAAAACCATCAACATGGAAAATTCAAGTTTTCAAGAGAGCCATTAAGTGTGATTAAACCTTTAAAAAGGGAGAACAATGAATGCAGCCTTGTATTTAGCAATTTCATATCTTTAATTGTACAAAGATTTTCTTTAAAAGCACAAGCCTGAAAGGAAGCTGAATGTTACAGTATTTACTGAAGGAAAGCAATGAGAGAAGGCCTGTTCACTAGCTAATGGAGTGAAGCCCAGAAATAATGACAAAAAAGCGGTAACGACCGCTCTCCAACACAACATATATAAAAGAGGGAGCCATAAAAAGGCAACAATTCTTGACTTAGCTTTGAGTTTCACAATGACTGTGATTACAGATAGCAAGTGGAAGAGCATATAAGCCATGATGAAATCTCATTGGCTTTGCAATTGAGATTCAAGAGAGGAAAGAAAAAAAGCAGGGGCATTGAATTTCTGCAGAACAAATTTTGGATGGGGTATGAGAAATGGAAAGAAAGGAAGAAAGAGCAAGGTCATCAAAAAGTTCAGCAGAAAATGAATATATTCTCATCCATTCCATCTAATAATAAACACAGTAGGAGCCAGATCGTAGGCTGAACTGAACTGGTAATGCCAGTGATAGAGTTAGTTGGCTATTCCTGCAGATGTGAAGATCAAACAGGCATATGCATCCTGGCATACTTTAGCCTGTGCCATCTTGTCACATCTTTCACATGCACAGAAAACTTTGGCTGATGGGTACTAGACTAATAAAAAAAAAAAAAAAAGTGGAAACCAGACTCATTAAGTCATATGATAATTATATTTGATACATTTCATGCTAGCTTAATTGTTAATGCTATGTTAAAGAGAAAATATTTTGACACAGTTTAATGACATTAATTACCAGCTTTATTTTTCTTGATCAATATTTTTAAAAGGCAGTGTTAACATCTGATCTTCAGTCACATATGTATGTATAACTTCATACATGTAATACTAAGATTATATGTGTGTACTCAATATGCACTACATATTCATGTATCATGACAGAGCTGTTGAAGCCTTATACTCTTTAAATTTTAATAGGCATCTTTATTTAGTGTTTTTTTTCCTAACACTTTCCACTTAGATTTCTATAAATACCTTGAAAATGCAACTTTTATTCAAACTTTTGTTTAGAAAACAACAAAAGCAAAGTTTCTTATACTTGTTCTAGATACATTTTTAGGAAAAAGAGAGAGAGAGAGAGAGAGAGAGAGAGCGCCTTAAAGGTGCAGAGTCTGGAAGGCACATAAAAAGAATCCTGAAAGGCAAATTGGAGAGTGCTAGCAGAAGGAGAGCACCAGTCTGGTGTTGGTAATCCCAGGCAGGGAGAATGTAATACAGTGCACTACAAACCAAAAAACTCACAGAGAGAAAGATGACTGAGGTTTAATGCTGTCATATAGAAAGATTGAGCAGAATTATATTAGCTCTCTGAGGAGTTTGCCTAAACAATTTTATTACACTTACACAGAGTAATTCTGGCTGTGAGCTCGTTATTTAACATCACGGCAACTTGCATGAGCAATGAGATAAAAACTAGTCGGAGAGGAATGGAGGAGTAGTGTATAGGTGGCAGCATGCCGGCAAGCAGAAGGACGATGAAGATGGATACCATTTCAAAGACTGAAAAGCTAGTGGGACTGTGGGACAAGCATATGAGAAACTTAAGTGGTAGTCTGGTGCCTACCACGGAACCAGCGGCTTGCTGATAACAGCCATATGGGATATGTTTGATAGAGGTGATCAGTATAAAGAATCAGACAAAAATGCCATTTCAAAGCAGCCAAAGCTATCGGCAAATGCAGTTCTCAGTGAATAGTTTTAGCTGGAAAAAGAAAACATGCTGGAAAAAGACAGATAGGAACCCTTCTTCAGGTCCATTACTGAATAGGGTGAGGGTCTATGAACCTGATGGCTTGCTGTTAGATCAGTTGGCCTAACACGTTACTTCTCTCTCTGCAAAATCTTGCCTCATACATAGCCTTAGAGCATCAGGACTGAGATAATAGTATTCATTCTCTTTGCACTAGCAAAGAGATGGAACATGTACTCTTTAGACCAGCCTGGGTTATCCTGGGATTTCCCATCCTTCACTCGCCCATTATATATTTATTTATTCAATACAAAATAAACATGCTTGAACACAGAGGTGACAAAACTACCTTGTAAGAGAGCTCTAGACTGATACAGTGGTGGCCACAGTCCCTTCTGTGTGTTTGTGGTGATATTCTCAGTTAGATAGGCAACCACAATTCAGTTGTTGGCTCCTGTCTTCCTAGTGAATATAAATCTATGCTTTAGAATTTCCTTTGTTTTTTGCTGTGTAGCAATTAAACAGAGATGGTCCCAGAAAGATTGCTTTGTTTTTTAAGCATGGTAAATGGACAATAATGCTGAAACCAGGCAGTCCTGATATCAAATTAGAGGAGGTGTCTGAAGTTGGAGACTCCTTCCTTTGAAAATTAGCTCTGCCACCAAGTCATGATGAATAAATGGGCTTAGCTTTCGGAAGAGTCCTGCAGGAGAGGATCCCTTTAGGTTTGGCTATTAATTTCGGACTGCTTATGTTTCTAATTACAAAGATGATTCAAGCTGTGATTGTGGATCCCTGGTAGCTCTGAAAATGACATCCATAGTTGAGCCACAATTATCATTAGAGTCACTGAAAATAGTTGCAAAACAATGTACTGATATTTCCTGTAGTCACACCATCTCTGGAAAATGTTGATTGACCGTAAAACTTTTGCCTGACAAATGAAGAAGACAATGCCTGTAATTTAGGTTTTTGTTGTCTGACATCAATTAAGTTGCACGAAAATTGCTAGACCAAAGAGAGTATTTGTGTGGGAAAGGTGAATGCAAATGCTCACCATGGACTACATACATTAAGATTTTGCTAATGAAGAAAAAGTGAAAACACGGAGTTCTCCTATCTGAAACAAAAACAAATTAAACTTGATTTGTCTGTGCCATAGCCCTTAACAATGGTAATAATAGGCACTTATGCAAGATGATACTTTGCGATTATAGTAAAAAATGACATTCTTCTATAAAATGAAATTATGAATTGATTTGTGAATGCTACATCCCTGACACTCCCAGGACTGTGCCATCTTTTCCAATGAAACACTTAGGCAATTACTCTTCATGGTTAAGGCAGAAACGTCTAGATGTACAATGGTTTCTGCATTAGCAAAGTTGATGTGATACAGTCTGCTGTGTGCATCTACTAACCTGCGGTGACCAGAAGCCATTATTTCCATCGGACACAATGGCAGCCAGAAACATTACTCTCACAATACCGAAGAATGCAAATGCATTATCTCATGACCTCCAAGGATGTGGTATGTGGCACTGTTGTTCAAAAAGTTTTGAAACTGGTTTGCAATGTACTTATGTCTACTTGCTCATAGAAAATTTCTCCTGACACTTGTTTTGCTTTGACCCCCAAGGAGAATGAATGGCTCACATATGTGATCTTTAAAAACGTTCACACGAAGAACAGGAGGGCTAGGAGTGAACAGGTTGAGAAGGCAGAGTGGCGTAAGTGAGTTATTGTGGGTGGGGAATGAAACAAAAGCCTTGTCCCAGTGCGAAGGGGGTGGTGGTGGAAGCAAGCAAGGTAGGAAAACTGTCAGAGAGATTTTTTTAATTCCCAAAGAAACAATAATGGCTAAACAAAGGTGGTTTAACAAGTGTATTAGCAGGCCTTGAACAACCGTTCAGCAGTGGAGGTCAGCCAAGTCTTATCCTTGTGCAAACTGGGTCCCTCCAGCACCCTCAAGAAAAGTGCACTTGCTTGAACTAAGACTGAATTTGGCCCAGCAAAACAAGGAAGAAAGAAGTGCTGCTGGAAGAGCGCGGCCAGAAGCACTCACTGGAAACCAGGGACTGCTGGGATGGAAAACACCCTGGAAAGGTTAGGCCACCAAGACGCGACAGATGATAACTGTGCCCTGATTTCTGATCTGTGCTACCACAGCTGTGAATGAGACATTTCAGTGACCATGACCCAAACTTAGATTCAGATGATGTTGTCTTCATTTTTATTTTTTTTTATTTTTTTTTCCTCTCAGTCTTACTGTGAAGAAATGGCAAAGCTACCACCTTACCTTATTTTATTTATTTATTTATTTTTAAGCTCACTGAAGTCCTTGGTTTCATAGCTTTATAATGCTTGATTTAGGATAAAGCATCCTCAGCTCATTTTCATCCTTGTTTCTCCCTCACACACATGCACAGGTGCACTTCTAGTTCTACTTCAGTGCAATTTCCTATTCTCAGGACTTTTTTCCAAACAATTTACGAGCCTCCAGACAGAATGCTGTACTGTGCCAGAGACATAGCACTTGATCTTCAACAGTGAAAAGACAGAAAAAAAGAAAACTGTGGTGGGGTCTCTGCCTCTCAGTGAACACATGCCTGTGCAATGCAAGAACTGTAACCAGAAATCACAAGGATTTCTGTGATCACAAGGATCACAATGTCCCCCGTGACTGGAGTAGAGAATGTCAGAGGTGGACAGGAAGAGGGAGCAGGAGCATCTCTGGTGGCTTTCCTTAGGGAGCTGTAGAGAACAGGCTGTTCTGTGTTTGATTTAGTTACATGGACCCTACATAGATGTCTCCAAGCAGCCTTCTCAGATTGTGCATGTACAAAGTCACTGGTGTCTCCCAAGAATCGTATGAATTCAAGTCCAGATCACACTCTGAGCTTCAGGCTATATAGATGACATGGGAACTGTGCACTCTCTTAGAGCCATGAAGGGGAAAAAGTTGCTGGATTATTCACCTAGTCGTTGCCTTGTAAATACATGTAACCAAAAATTAAGCTTTCTTGCTTATTTCTGATTTCTGTTCCTGATACATGTACCTCATAGATCCCTAATCCAAAGCCTGGAGAACGCTCTGGGATGCTCAGCACAGCCAAGGGGCAAGAAGTCCCTGTCTGCCTCCTGCTTTCCTTGATGCTGGAGAGGAGAGGAGCTGTGGTGGGTAGGCTGCTGTGGCTGTACCATCATGGGTGGGAAAGCAGAACCACCACCAGCATGTGGGCAGGGGTGCTCCTGGCACTTGGGGAGGCATGGCACAACAGTGGGCGGGGGGCTGGGGAGAAGCAAACATTGTCTATTGCCTTGATCCTTTGAC
Organism: Anas platyrhynchos; assembly: GCF_047663525.1. Taxonomy (NCBI): domain Eukaryota; kingdom Metazoa; phylum Chordata; class Aves; order Anseriformes; family Anatidae; genus Anas; species Anas platyrhynchos. The sequence goes on from NC_092589.1 coordinate 20,807,855, forward strand.
AAAGTATAAGATGGGGGCCATTAAAGCTAACACATATTTTATGTGAGCAAATTCAACAGAAAGAGGGGGGAAAAAAAAGAAAAGGAAAAAAAAAAGAAAGGGGGTAGGGTGAACATGAGCTAAATTTGAGCAAATATTTTGTTTCTAAAAATCCCAGTGAAAGTCTACAAAACTGCATCGCTTCCTCAGCTCTGTGAGTCTTGTGTTCTTCAGCTGCCTGGTGAAGTGCCAGCTAATGGGGCCGTTAGAAATGCCTTCTCCTTTCTAGGAACACAAAAAGAAGCGTGTCTGTAATGATACGTCTATTTAAAAATACACCCACTCCTGCCAGTCCCTCAATTTGAATATTTCGAACTTGCAGATAAGGCGGGCAGCAGGACTGCAGGGAGCGGGCTGCAGGAATGCGAGCAGTGGCTCACCCTGCCCCAGGGCAGGCAGAGCACTACTGTACACCCACACCGCTGGGTACCTTGGGCATTACAGTACCCACAGTGGTTGTGAGTTTGCTTAGGAAGGCTTGACTAGAAAACTGGCCTTTCAAAAAGAAAAACAAGCTTCTGAAATGTGATTGACATCACAGAAGTGTTCTATTTCTTCTGACATTCCCCGTGATTTTAAACCAGTATTTCTGCACAGAGGAGGATGAAAATGTTGGGAGAAAGCATTGTGCAAAGCAGACAACAGTAGCAATAATGATCTGGCAGAAGGGGAACATTTTCCCCATCTTTAAATTACTTTCCTTCTCTGATCAAAGTACAAGAATTGTGATGGATCAAGACTATTGCCACTGTGATATCTGGGCAGGATGGCTCAGCATGCTGCTACTGTGCTGAGTTTGATAGTTTAGATGCTGAAAACCCCATAAAGAAGAGCCCTGCTTATGAGCAAATGACAGTAAAAATCTGTTTACACAAATCTGACGTTATTTAATGGTGCAAAGTTTAAACCTACCCTGACAGTTTTTTTAAGGGCAATGATGTGGTTTCTCCAGCATTCACGAGAACTTGTCCCCACTAGGGCCCTGCCCATACAGCCCAAGCACAGCCACCCACTGGTCATTTCTGTCACAAAGCCAAGTGACTCCCGTGCCTCATCAGCAATGCTGGCACGAAACAATGGGGAACACCACGGCTGAGAATGAAATAATTGCCTTGGTGTTTTAAAGAAGATTGTGAGAGAGAGGCAGGCAGGAATTTGACAGATGGCAGGACAGGAGAGCAGGAATGTGGGGCATCAGTGGAAATCAGGCAGGGCTTTTTTGCTGTTGTTAGATTTGGGGCTATACTTGACACTCACATGGAAGAACAATGCAGTTTGAGGATGGCAGTGAATGCAAGTGGCTCAAAAGCAAAAACAGCAAGCACTTGACCAAAAGCACTTTGTGGGTACAATTTGTTATCTCAGCCAGTGGAGATGGGTTTCACAAGAGTCCCCTCTTGTCCTGAAACATCTTATTCTCCTTGTTAAATGGCATTTAAAAGCACAAAATACTTTTATTAAAAATGCTTTTCAGGGCTAAATGACGTTAAGAGCACTTTCTATAGCTTGCTTTGCTATTTAGGGGAGCATGTTATTTCTTTTTAATTTGCTCACTCATTCCTGAATAACTTTTCATAGGACTCCAGACACTGCAGTGTGACAGCTAAACCAAGGAGCATCGGATGCGATGGAATTGCTCTACAAGCAACCTTGCCAAAGGCCCTTTCGCTGCACAAAGCTGGCTCTATCTTTGTATATTGAGGGAGCTAAATCAATGTTAAATGCTTGGCTCTTTTCACAGGACAATGACCAGGACCTAAGCTGCGTCCTTCCTTTTTGATTGACACTTGAAACGTTGAGTTGGAATCAGCCAGAGGCACTGCTACAAGCTTGAAGCCTCTGCTGGGGATAACAACTGGTGACATCTGCAGAAAGGCCGACAAAAGGCAGTTGAAAGCCGTGTTTGTTGCTTTCCCCTCTCAGATCTCCTCTCTTTCATGGAGCTCCTTACTTGCTTTAATATTATGATTCAGCACCTGGCTCTTTTGAACCTTGCTTTAAACTTCAAAAGGCGAGGTGGTATTAACAAACATGAAACGAAAAAGTGGCAGTAGTTTGATTTACTGTTGTCGTCTTATCAAGGGGGTTTTTTGTCACCAGCTGCCACTTTCTGTCATCTTTGGAACCATTATCATTTCTCTAAAATCTAAAAGACTCCACTTAATAACAGCTTTGAATACAGGCAGGATCAGTAACGTATACAGTTCTGGGATGACAGGGCCGTCAAATGAAAAGAAAGATGTTGCCAAAAAAAAAATCCTTAAAAAAACAATAAAACAAATAAAAGCTGTAGTACTTCTAAGTGACCTTGATTTCAGAATTAAACAAATCAAGCACAATCCCATTGTTCTTTTTGGATCCATTCTGCACTTTCCGTGCAATGTTTCTTTTTTGTTCTCAGCACTAAGGGAAAACAAAGCCAAGGCTTCCAGAAAACTGCTCAGCACACAACGAACACTTGGTATCACATGAGCACCATAAGCTCCTCACTTGTAAGACCGCCAGTGATAATTACTGGTCTCGTTTCACCACCACCCCAGCACAGCAGCTCTCATTCAGGCCGAATCTTGAAAGCTGCCTTGCTAGTCAAAAAGCTGTTTAACTCTCACTTCTGCTATACTTCTCCATACTTTTCTGCAGTCTTTCCCAACAGGGCTGTGCTCACCTTTGGCCACCAGGGCAGAACCACAGAACCGAAAATGCCTCTGTACCAGATCAGCCAGGTTTGCCCATTGCAGCTGCACACATCCAGTCGCAAGCAAATAAATAAATACAAAATATTCTGACCATAAGCCTACTCTGCTTTTGCACTTGTCACCTCACTGCCCTGTACTGCACCTCACTGCCCTCACTGCACCTCACTCCATTTTATAATGATATATACAATGAACTCATTTGGGAGAAGAGATTTCTCCCAGTGCCTTCTAAACACTGAAATTAATAATGATGGATGCCCCATTACAAGCAGTGACTTTTATCTAGCATTGATTAGAACCTGTGCTTTTGTGCATCTTGCTAATTATTTCCACCTATTCAAAAAAAATGAAAATCACTGTAAAACCCAACAGATCCCGTCTGCTGTCTCCACTGAAGTATCCTCCCTCCCATGAGCTGTGTGCAATGCCAGGGGATCCGGTGAGCAATCTCCTTGCTGTGGCCCATTGACCCTCTTCCAGACCCTTTCAATCCCAGGAATCTGGAGTAGCTTAGTGTCAACAATTCTCGCTGAAACAGGGATGGAAACAACAAAAAAGGAATCTTCATGAATGTGAAAATGCTGATGTCCCAACCAATGGAAAAACAGGGCTGCAAAGAATCCAAAGTTGATTATTTATTTATTTTTGATTGGGGTGTGACAAAACTCATACAAAAGTGAGATGGGTTGCTAAAAATACCTATTATCTTCTGACAGAAACACTCACAGTATAATCACTCTGAGGTTTTCTCACAGAGCATGTCCACATTTGAAATTTTAGTCATTTTAACAAGTGTTAATTACCACATGCTAACCGGCAGAAGTGTGTGTGGGGGAGATGTTTTATATTTATTTGTTCCAGACTTGGAACATATTAGAAAGTAGGCTCCATTCCAGGTTACTGTCGTATGAATGAATGTGTTACCCAACTACAAATGAAAGATATCACAAGAAGAAATAAGTAAAGACCTTTCCCCAGTATATGCTTTTGAAGAGGAGACCAAGAATATGTTTACCATATTGGGTCAAGTGAAAATCTGCACGAGTGCACAAGTGATTGTGGCACACAGGAACAGAAGCAAGTGCCTATGGAGGGTGGAGAAAAATAGTGAGGTACTTTTTATTTTATCCATGAGAAACAAAAAAAAAATAATCTGAAAGAAAGCATACACGTGAATGTGTCAGTGTAGTTGGCAATCCATCTCCATGCTTTAGGACAAATGATTGAGAAGATGTTATTATATATCTACATAGGCACATATGAGAAATGCATACTGTAATTCAACTGCTACATGTTTAGTACATTCATTCACATATATATGTTCAATATATTTATAATGAAAACAGTGTGTATATTTAAACTGAACGTGCAGGAGTTGAATTTTGGCTTTATAATTTCTTTAACAGATTTTGAAAATGAGAAAACTGAGATTAGTATTTTCTTAAAATCACTGACAACAGATTCTCAGATAAATAACTGAGGCAGGCCAAGTGAACTCAGTACTGTGAGGTCGGAGCATCTGAGGAACCAAAGATGTAATCCTCACATCTGATGTATACCTTTATAGCCTCAACAAATTCCCCCGTCTAAATTCCCAGAGAGAGAAAGATGTGCAGCATTAAAATAGACCCAGAAGGTCTCTAATGCTGGCAGAACAAGCCAAAATAAATAAATAAATAAATAAATAAATAAATAAATAAAAGGAACTAGAGAATTATACAGAATCTCTGATTCAAGATTAAAACTACCACTGTTGGAGGAATCTTGTGGAAGGAGTGCCTGCATGTGTGGAAAGTGATGTAAAAGTTAATGGGAATGGAAATACCACAAAAGCCTATAGGCTAATAGGTCTATTTCTAGGTGGTTTTCTAGTTTTGTTTGTTTGTTTGTTTGTTTGTTTGTTTGTTTGTTTTAGAAGCACACAGAAGAAGAAGCATTGCAATTTTGTCCTCAGAGATCCCTGGGTAGTTCATGCAGACTGGGAGATGCAGAAGACCAGGAACAGTTTTAGCATCTAATCAAGGATTTGGCCAAATCCAGCAACTCTTATACAAATTCCCATGGGATTAGACATCATGCAACTGCTCCCAAACAAATAAAAGGAGGAAGAAGGTATGAATCTGTATGAATCGGCTTTCTACGTTGTCTGCTCCATACTTATTTTTAGGAAAAGCACTGAGTGTGGCTGTTTCTTCACAAGGAATGAGGCTGTGGATCTGGTTCAAACATGGCATTTCAGAAAGAAATGACTCAACAGAACAGCAAAACCCACCAGGTTTGACGGACAAGGAGAAGTGAAGCACAGATGTACTGAATGGCTGTTGTCTGGAATCAGGCTGAGGAGCAGTGGGGATCACACATGTGATCTCAATTGGTGAGGTGCCCTAAGGTGTCCTGGGGAAAGGAACAACAAGAATCCTGACCTCCAGACTGGTTGCAGGTATACTGGGGAATGAGATTAATTACCGAGTTCAAATATATATATGGAAAGAACTGTAAATTCTTTAAAGGGCAGTCATGTCTACATGTCTGTCAGAGTTTCTAAAGCAGACAACAAACACAAGGATTAGGATAATTTGGTCATTATTATGTAGTGGGTTTTTGAAATCCTGTTTATAACATTCCTCACCATAAACTCTTAAAAAAAAAATTCCTATTGTGGTTTAATAAGTGACTAACAATTATGAAATAAAGGTTAGGAATAAGTAGTCACCATAATTTTAATGAACGAGTTGAGGTTACTGATGTGGTTTTAAGATAACTCTGCTGTTCTGTACAAGCATTAATCATCTGGAAAAGGTGTGAACTCCAAAACAGCAGTGCCTTCTGACATATAATTGTACTCAAGAGCTGCAGCAAAAGCTGACACTGAAAACAGCTGAAGAAACTCACAAACGATGGGATGACAAAATGGCAGGTGAGATTCAGTGTTGATATTTGTAAAGCAAAGGATATAGGAAAAAAGAAGTCTAAATATACTCTTGCCATTCATGAAGGAGATCTTGGAGTCATTATAGATACTGTAGAGTCATTCTCTGAAAAACATCAATTCAGTACTCACTGACAGAAAGAAAAAAGAATGTAAGGAATCATTGAGAAAAGAAGTGAGAGGAACATGGGCAACACAATAGGCCAGTGAATAAAGCTCTCCACATCTCTGCTGAGTGCAGCTCTGTTCACTCCTCCTCCTCCAACATAAAAAATATTCAACAGCACAAGTGAAAAAGAGTGAGAAAGGGTGACTGGAGAAGAATGAAAATAATGAAGACTCTTTGTCTTGAAAAATGGGTAAATTTAGAAAAGCCTAAGTACAAAGAAGATGACCAGGGGATGACCATGATTATTTATTATTTCTCAGAACTTGAGAACTGAGGTAACCTGATGAAATGAGCAGGCAGCAGAATCAAAAAGAATTATTTTTACATGCATTGCCCTATTAAATTTCATAACTTACTCCCAAGTGATGTTGTAGAAACCCCAAGGTACAAATACCTTCAAAAAATAACTACACAGAAAGATCCCTCAAGTGAAGACAACTTTTTAAACAGTTATCTTTGGACTGTCAATGTTTCTTCTGTAAACTTATCTTTAAAAATCATGTGTGTTAATATGCTAAACTGAATTGCTTTTACAATCTGTAAATCTTTCCTGTGTCTATATTTCATGCAGCAATTGTCCTTCCCCTTTGTCAAAACTTGCTTACAAAATTTCAGCTTTCATCTGTATGTATGCGAGTTAACTTAAGCCACCCTTTGGGCTCCTGGTCAAGGTTAGTGCCTGCCAACTTAAAGGTATCATTTGTTTTTATTCGTATCCGCAACGTGCAGCTAATCTCACACCACAGTGAACTCCACAGTGTGCTGAAATCGTGTGGTTCATCAGGAAAACTCCCTCATGCACGTGCTTATTCCTCCAGCTAAAAATATCCCAAAGCAAAACCTCTGTAGTGGCACCCTCCTCTGGCTCAGCCGCACCCACGGCCAAACACACTTATCTGGCAATCACAGCAGCTCCGACGGAGCCGAAAACCACAGGAAACTCCGTAGCAAAACAAATAGGATAGTGACGGACGTGCGCAAAGCTCTGGAGATCCCGATTCCTGTCACCCGACTGCAGACGAGAACTGACTACTCCAAAACAGAGGCCAGGCCGCATTCCTGTCCCTTGGCCAGATGGGATCAGTGTGTGGTGCCCTGTTCTTCACTAAATCACAGCAGTGAGAGCCCCTCCTAGGAGGCCAGCCTCCGAACTAAAAAATTCCACTTAAAACACAAACACTCCATGGAGGTAACCCCGAGGACACCACCACTTCCAGCACTCACATGGTTTCCGTAGGGATTGCCATGAAACAACAGAGCACTGGGTTTGGCTCTCCCTACTGTAATGTGGTAAAGTACACATTATTCAGGAATTTATACATACATGCCAAGGTTTGACAGGTCCCAGTGTTCACTTATTATGTGTCACTGTAAGGCAGAGGTACGAAGCTCAAAGTCTCCTAGCAAATTGAACAAGTGCTTGGATCTATGTCTGACTGAAGGCCAGAAGGTATGTGTGCAGGCTGTCCAGTGGCAAGGTGCATGAAGCAAGACTCTGCCTGACCTCATGTTACGCATCTTACTCTCCTCCACGTAGGTTGTTTCATGCATTTAAAAAAACTTGCATCCAAATGATGTTCTCTAAAGCCTTCCATGGTAGCCTCAGGTAGATGATGTGTCACCAGGAAATGGAGCTTCCCTCCAAGTCACTGAGACTCTTTTAACAGAGACAGTTCTTGTAAAGCACACTGGGATTTGTCTTTAGGATAGATCAGGAACAATATTATTTTTTTTTCACATTTTCAAAGGATTGCATTCACACACATGCAAGGACAAGTCCACCTGCAGTGCTGACACTGAAGGACTTGCTCTGAGCAGCACAGGAAGATGGTGATGGCTTGGACTCACACTCACCTACCTCCAGCCCCAAAGCTTGTAAGAAGCAGCTCTGGATTTCTGTCTGGTGCAGCAGACAGCTCCTGATGCAGTGGTGCACTTGTGGTGCCTGAAAGCAGAAGCAGGAAGAGATGTACAGGAAGGTGGTCAAATGAGCACTTGCTTCTCCTCTTGCGGCTTCCCCTGTGATCCCTGTGCTCAGCAGAAGGTGTAGGGTGTCATTTGCATTACCTTGGGCGACAACATGACCAGGCAGCTGCCTGGCTTTGGCTCTACTAAATTTGTTTTCCAGCAATACTCAAAACAAGTTGGGTTCATTATCAAGCTAAAAAGTGACTCTTTGGTCCATTTCAACTGCTTTTCCTTTGAACCCCAGCACAAGACATTAGGTAGAAAACAATCATCCACCTAAGTGTCATACCAGTTCCACGTTCAGTTGGGCGTTCTGTGAAAAATGGCACAAGTTTGGAGATACCAGAGCTGTCCTTTCCATCTGGGCCTCAACACACAACTGGGTAATTCACACCACCCAGGATGCTGGTGGGTGTGGGGGTTTAAAAGCCAAGGCAGATTAACAACAGCTAGGAGGCTGCCTTGTCTATTGACACTCAGGCATGTTGGCAGCTGATGCCAAAACCTGGAAATACCACACAGGTTACTGGTCACTAGGGTGGAAGCAGAGAAACTTAACATTGTAGGGAAGTTGCAAATTAAGCTACTTCTTGTTGTCGCCATCATTCTACAGCTGGGAAGAAGGCTTTTAGTCTCAAGGGCTGTCAGCTGAGAACTATTCACAAGCAATAAAATTTACTCCAAAGGAAAACAAACAGAAGACAGAAGGCATTTCAAGTGACTTAAGCAATGCAAGACACAAAAAAGTGAGAAGAATATGCAATAGTTTCTCACCACCCTTGTGCTTGCAAGATTCCAGTTCCATTTTAACATTTTTGTTGAAAGGAAATCATCATTCCAAGATAATGAACCTTATGGTCTAGTGAAAAAAAGAGCTAGCTTTGCGAACTCATGACATTTTATGACCAAAATCTTAACAACTTATGTGGTGACATATGATTCTTTTTAAATTCATCTCTTTTTTTTTTTTTTTTTTTTTTTTTTTTTTTTTAATTTAATATTCATGTCATTTCCTAATTCCAATCATCTCAAAATTTCAAAAGCCCCAAGCCATTACCAACAATACTAGCTGGCTTTAGTCAATTTTGACACTGCCAAAAGAAAATAAGCTACTATCTAGAATCTCTTTTCCCAGACCTTTTTAACCTTAAGGATTTTGCTGAGCCAAGGAAAGGGTTTTCACACCTGAGATACTAAATTTAGGCAGCCAGTTTCAAGGTCATGGGTGATCTGGAGAGTGGAAGGGGCACTTTCTATATCACCTCCTGTTAACCACAGCTGAGAAACCCCAAGCCACAGGACAACTAGGAGCACCTCTCTCTTCAGTAAAATATCTCAGATAAGTGGAAAAGATCAATTTAATAACCTAGACTGCCCTAAACTATTAAGTCAGATTAAAATGTCAGGCCCCTCCCACTCCAGAATTTAGGGCATTTCATATTCCTCGCTTGGCCTTTTGCAGAGACAGGGGCCATCTGCACATCCTGGGCCCTGTCCAGCTTCACACTCCCAGTGCCTCAGCGCAGCGATGTTCGGTTTTGGTGTTTTGGCCCCCATTTAATTTCAAAAGAAGTAAAATGAAATGATTTTTTTTTTCCATTTGGCCTAATATGCTCTCCATATTTCTAAATTACCATCTCTTTGCATGCGTTCTCTGTAGAGCTGCCAGTCAATGTCAAATGAGGTGTATAAATCAAAACTCTGGTTATGTTCTGATAGCATTATATAGACTGGCAGAAAAACACAGGTGAAATAGTGTCAAATCTACATGAGATTTTTTCTTCTCCCTTTTTAAATTGAGACATCTGTCTAATCTCAGTACTTACCAGTAAATGAATTTAGGCACCTCAGAAGCTTATCTGAGCTTGATGCTAAAGAAAAACATTTCTATGGGCACATTTGTACCTGTCAGCACTTACTGTAGAGTTCTCTCTATATATATTAACGTGAGTGACATCAGAATGATTAAAAGGATTGTTAACATTAACACTGCTTTAGCACCCATTTTACCCTATATTGAAAGGGAGACTTTCCTTGAACCCAAGCACAAGTGGGTATTGGATTATTTTTCAGAAACTTTGTGGAAACCAGGGAAGGACAAAGTGAAAGAGAGGTACATGCAGCAGTGCACATTGCATAGGATTACAGATGTATACATCTGTCTATATGCTCGACTGATAAGCCTTCTTTCAGCTGTTTTTCCAAGGCAGTCATTTAATGCTGAAAAAAAGTGCAGCTAAGACTTTCTTTCCTCCACACCTTACTGCATCCACACTTGAGCAAAATGCTTTACGTGCACACCAAGCCCACTCAAAGACATCTCAACCTTGACGTTTTGTTTTCCTTTGCAAAACTCTACTTCTTTAAACCACCACTTGCCTGGCATGCTCCCACACGAAGCACAGTTGTCAGAATAATAATTAACAGGCTCTCATTAATTTGGGATCAAACAATACCCCCTAATGAAGCAGGGACCAAGCAATGTGATCCCTTAAAGTGAGGCGTATGCTTTTCTTACACCTCGTGGCATCTAATCTGCTGTAGCCATTAGGCACCGAGCTGACCATAAAGGCCTGTATAACATTGAGTCAAGGACAGTTAATGGATGCCGGAGCACAAACAAGAGTGCTCCAAGCATGTCAGTCAAGACTAACCTGAGGCAAAAACATCAAAATGCAGGTTGGAGTTTTGACATTCCTGCAGGCTCTGTACGCCTCGCCAGCGAATTTTTAAAGTCAATATCCCCCTTCTGCTTGCGAACACTTTCTATCTGATGAGTAGCAGTAATGTGGATCTGATTGAACTGTGACTAAAGTATTACTTAAAAGGCAGCTTTGGATGTGTGTGCGCGTGTGTATTTTTTTTTAAATGTCTGTGATAACAATAAAGACAGTTTACACAGATTATCACAGGCTGTGTCTCTAGACTTCAAGGTTATATGATTAGGAAATTAGAAAAGAGATGAGATTAGAAAAACCACAGAACATTTTGAAAAAGAAAGCTTTTTACAAATTATCTGTGTACTGAATTTACACAGAATCTGAGAGATAAATCTTCTCATATTTGGAAATGGATAAATGCTGCAATGTAAATAGAAGGAGCCGGCTTGGGAGCCCTCGCCTGGCAAAAGTTCAAAAAACATATTAAGTATTCTAATTCGCTTAAAGCTTACTTATAAAAAAATGCATATTGTGATATCAAATGTAATGATTTCTGCATGGAAATGTAATGAGCAATAATAATTGCTCTGGATGAGCACAGCATACACTGTTAGAAAGTACAGTCCTTTTGCCTTCATGTCTCACATTAAACCTTTATTTTCTTTTTCCCCTTTGCATAGTGGAGTGAAATGATTAAGGTAAAATGGACATAAAATTTAAGCCAAGATTGTTCCTAGTATTGGGCAACACACGTGAGCATGCAGGGTGCCATAAAATTGGGGTGGTGGCAGCAATAAACGTGTTTCCTATTACTGGAAAAGAAGGTGTGTTTTCAAGGGGAAATTATATTAGCTGAAGTGGTACATTAGTATTTAGAAGTCCCAACCAAAATTTCCAAGCAAGCCATAAAACTTGATTAATTTAGGAAGCCAACATTTTCATGCGTTCTTTGGAGAGTTTCTGATACTGTGCTCGTGGTGCACATTTTGATGGGGGTCAATTTGCTATTAGAGCATGTCAGTGGGTGAGCCATTTGATGTGTTTTTCATTTGTCTTGTGACCTTTCACTTGGCACTGTCCTGTTGTTTCTTTGGTTGTAACTTTTTTAACCTTTTCATTTTCCTGGACTTGAGATCATGTGTATTCCAGAGACACAGCAGCACAAATATTTTGCATTAAGTGCACACACCTTGGGCATATTTTTTTCTCTGCCTCTTGGCTTTGTGTAGCATTACTATGTCCTGTTAAGCAGCCATGTTTCAGCCCAGAGATGGTTGTATTAATCAGTGAAGAAATTGTTACCTCAGAACTATGTGGCTTGTTAAGAGCTCAGGTTTCTCTGGGCTCTTTAGGAATGCACGTTGCTGTACACATGAATGTGTAATAATATATTTTTTTTTTCAACAACAACAAAGTTGGAAAGTCTTTAGTTAAGCTTCTATGTACTGCCATCTCTTCTTTATGTGAAGAACATTTGTTTGTCACTGACTGTTTTTGCTTTTTAATATTTTACTTAAGACTCACAACACCCAACTTTAATCTGATCCCTGTGCCAGAGCAAAATGTGTTTTTGTTTTTTTTTTGTTTGATTTTTTTTTTAAATGTCTGTGATAACAATGAAGATATTTTACACAGATTACCACAGCCTGTGTCTGAACGTCCAGTAGGTTTACATTTACCCCAGTGTTCAAAGATCTCTGTTTTCCATGACCAAAGACCTGTGTAGTGCAATGAAAGAAACAGAAATGAAATTATCTAATCCCAACAGCAATTTTCTATAACATCATGTTTTTCTCTCTTGCATGAGACTTAGCATAGTCTAATGATCTCATGCTAATGTCATGGCAACTCTGTGGAGCAGAGACCATATTAAGATGTCATTCTGATGGCAAAATGATGGCAATTCAAGTCTGCGGAGACTTTATGACAAACGATGGCAAAACAAACTCAATACAAGTCTATACAGAGCACATTATCATGTCAAGAGAATAGCATAATCTAATAGATCTTTCCTATCTCTAACTTCTGTGAAAGCAATGTTGATACCTGCCTATGAGAGCAGAAGTACAATATTACGGCAGCTGTGAAATGGATTCAGTATCTGTTCTTACCTCCTCTCTGAAGTATTGTTTATGAACTGCAATACTGCCTGAGCATATTAAAATGCACTAGGCCTTTTTATCTTAGATTTGTTTACAATGGATATCTTTGTCTTTCATCACCTAATTAAAAGAGAAAAGAAAACACCAGAAAAATTCAATGGCTGCAAAGTGAGCAGCAGCTGGGAAGTACAATTGTATCCTTGAGCCTATTGTGCCAATGCTTTGGAGTAACACTGGTCTTCAAGATGCCACAAGCAACCCCCAAGCCCCAGGGTGTGTAGGAGGCTGGGGCACCCCCTTGGCTCTGACCATGGTGCTAGAGATAGGCAGCACCCTACCATGCTCCTGTCTGATACCTGGGTGGTGCAGGGGGACTGGGATGGCAGCAGCACTCCTTGCATGAATGGGGTTGTAGGATGTCATGGAGGGATGCAGTGGGGTCCCCACTATGCAACTCTGTCATGGCCAGGGGAGGTTCTGGCTTGAACCTCTTTGCTATTTGATCCAGTTCGACACAAGACTTAGCCATATGGGTCACTGTGATCTGATTAAATTAAGGATGGTAGAGAAGCCTTAAAGCTGAATTTCCTATTTTAATTTGACTTTTTTTTATTTTCTTTTTTTTTTTTTTTTTATGCTTAGTTAATAGTCATAATCATGTAAAGTGTGCTAGTCCATTACTACTATGTTAATGGCCAGCTAATACTCAGAAGCCCTTGGCATTGCCTTGGGGCTTGAATTCCCAGATGGTCATTAACTACCTAATAAAAGACCACCACATCATACATAATTACTTAACATCTTGTACTTGAAAACATATTAAACAAAGTGAGCTTTTAAATATTTAGAACTAAATTACATTAAATAAATGTTATTCTTGGTAAATAAATTCAGAGTTGGGGATGTACTATATGGAATTAAAATCTTGCTCCTGCTCCCTCATGACTCAGTTGGTTCAGCACGCAAAACGAAAGCTCTCAGCCCATTTGCAAAGGGGGATTTGGCATATCAGTGCTTCATTTCTAGTTAATGCTGCTCTTTAATACTGAGGGATATGTGGTTGGAAGGAGTTGCTTTTGCTTTTCTTTTCCTATTGGGTATGTTAATTAAGATTATAAGGAAAATCTCTTTGCATGTGTTGGTATCTGTTCAGCTTAGGTATGGAAATGATGAAGTTTGTGCTGTGTTTCTGAGAATGCTCCTTGATTCAGGCAGCAAAAGTGATTTACAGATACCATCAGATACCATCCCTCACACCTTCTCTTTGTGCTTGCTATCAGTTGTGCCCAGCAATAGGACAAGAGGCAAGGGCCCAAACAGAAGCACAGGAGGTTCTGGCTCAATATGAGGGGGCAATTCTTTGCAGTGAGGGTGACAGAGCACTGGGACAGGTTGCCCAGAGAGGCTGTGGGGTCTCCCTCTCTGGAGATATTCAAAACCTGCCTGGATGCCATCCTATGCGATGTGCTCTAGGTGATCCTGCTTGGCAGGGGTTTGGACTGGGTGATCTTCAGAGGTCCCTGCCAACCTCAGCCATTCAGCAATTCTGTGATTCAGTTTGGAAGCAAGCAGTGGTCCTGGTGTTTGGAAGAGGACAGGCATTAGACTGAAGCATGGGTGGTTTACTGAGTGCTGCTCAGCATGGTGGTGATTTGGGATCTCAGAGCATGGGATGGTCCCTTCTCTCTTGCATGCTCTAGATGTCTCAGCCCACTAAAGAGGGCAGTCCTCAGTCCTGATTTAACTCCTGGGTATAGGCATAGCTTGTGTCTGGGTCTCTGTGGCTGCAGAGAACATCAGTGCTAAAAAGCCTGGTCAGTTCAGTCTTTGGGTCCCTGTAACTCCTTGGCTGACACAACCTATAGAGATAGTGGTTAGTGCTTTCCAGCCTGCCTTCTACCTGCTTAGCTGGATTTAGAGCAGTGACCTCATGGTGAAAACCTCTGTATTGCCCTGCCCCTCCCTGAACCACAGGGTTCCCCTCTGAGCATACTCGTTTGTTAACTTTCTTTTGAAGTTAATGGCAGGATGTGGCTCCGTGTCTGTATTTTTACAGGCTCTGAAATTACTCATTGAATATTTTGAGGGGTCAGAAGGAAATACAGGTAGATTTTCTACTACAAAAGTCTGATAGTTTCCAGTTTGTGTTCCAGAAGGTGTTTGACATTTTATATGGATCTTCTTTAGGTCTTTGGTCCATTTTGGGGGAGAAACATTTTGGGAAGACTTCTGTATGTATGTTATCAAAATAATAATAATCAAAAGGATACAATCAATTATCCTCTGTTTTTTGATATTAGCCAAGAAAAATTCAGCAGGAACTGAAAATCAGACTTCTGCAGTGCCTGGAGGAGACAGGCACCCTACAGCTCTTTGCTGTGACTGCCTGGGGAAAGTGCCAGTCCCTCCTTCGTGCCTGTCCCCATACAGTATGCCATAGAGCCTGCACAGACAGCACATCTGAGATCATAGAATCATAGAATCATTGAGGTTGGAAAAGACCTGAATGTCCTGCATCAGTGTATACTACTGCATAACCAAGACCTCAGACATCCAGCTATTTCCTGCTAAATATGCCTAGAAAAACATATTTAATCCCCAGATATTCTCTGATTTTCCAAAGTGCAAGCCACTCAGCTAGTCCCAGTAAATCTGGGAGAGCTGCTGGGCTGTCTGCTATTCCCAGACCTTCTTCCTTTCCTATGTTCCCAAATGAGGATTTAGGTTCCCAACTTCAGCCACTGATGAACAGACCTCTGGGAACACTGAGACCTCAGTGAAAGTTAAGCATCGAACCTGCTAGGATGTCTGTTGAGAAGCACATTCAGTTCTCCCATATAGGCAACAGCACTGAAAAAACTCTGGAAATCTTCTAATCCAGTTGAAAAATCTTAGGCCTGAGGTTTTCCATAGGGAGAAAGAATAACTTTATCACTCACAAGTGATGACTCCAGAAGAAATATAAATCCTTTTAGGTTCTACATCCATATGGGAGACAGAGTGTACTTTTGCCATCTAGAAGGGCATCTCCACCAAGAAGTGTTCTTCTGTCCACCTGCTATTCCATACTCCTATTAAAAGAGGACTATCACAAACAGAAGCTAAAAAGAAAACAATTTTAATCATCAATATTCACTGCGTATGTTCTTTACGTTCCCCAAAGAGCTCACTGAGCCAAATCCTGATATCAGTTTCTCTGAAGTAAAATATTTGGGAGAGAGCACACAAGGCCTGTTACATATATTAACTTTCTTTGCTTTCCCTTTTTTTCTGTGGGTCCTTCTCATGGGAATGCATAAGCAAAAATTCTTCTAGGGGGAACAGGGAGGTGGCAAAGTGCGGACTACAAACAGGTCCTAAATCATTTCCATGTTATGGCAAGAATCCGCAGATGGATTATTGAAATCAAAGGGCACTTCAATATAAAATAGTGTAGTAGGTGTCTTTGTTAACTGGTTAAATACATTTCACATGTGAACTGGTTAACAGGAGGCAAAAAAGTGCAGCAATATACAGCCAAATACCCATACAGAAAAGGGGGTTTACTGGTATTTTTCAAAAGGTCTTGATGCTGACCCAGATTTACAGTTCAGGAAACTGAGGCACAGAGTGGCTAGGAGACTCATTGCAGCTCATCCCTGCACTCATTTATAACTTTCCCTGGCCCAAGAACACAACATTGTCTTATGCTTGATGATCTAACCTTCAGGCTGCTCTATCTCCCATCCAGTGTGCTCACTTGGACATTAACTTGTTAAGCAACAGATACTAGTCCAGCTAAAACCTTTATTAGTAAAAATATCACCAGATGAGCTGCTTCCCCTACAGTTTCGTTATAAAGCCACTTGCTGATGGAGAGCATCACCAACACAGCCAGTGGGTGGCCTGGCAAGCCCCAATTTGGTAATGACATGAGGGTCACCACACACTTTGGGTTGTGTGGGACGTATCGTGCATCCCAGCAGCCCTGGAGATGGGGCTTCATACCAGGCACCTCTCCTTTCCACTGTGCACATCGGGACAGGAACCCAGCACGGCCCCAGCTGGTACATGGTTCTGCCCAGACGAGCACCCTTTTTGCTGGTCATCTACACTCCCTTGCACCGTACTCTGATGCTGCTTACCTGCTACTTAGAATGGCTGGGTGACCTTTTGCTACTTCTAGGATCTGGTCTGTGGATAGATCTGCCTGGATTAGCACCAAAGCTGGATTATTATTATTATTATTTTATTATTTAGATAGGTAAAAAATATTTATTTATTTTTAGCTTTAGAGAATTGATTTCCAATTTTAGAAGACCATTTCAGCTTGTAGTCATTCCTCAAGTCACTGTTACAGATTTTTCAGCCTGCTCTTAGCTGTGGAGATCCCTGAATGAGCTAATTGCAGACCATCAACATTCATCTTCCTCCCTTAGCAGATTGTAAGTATCAGAAAAATCTCACTTATAGTGCTAGATTTTAACTTCACAAATGGAAATGACTTGTCACTTGATTCCCCAAACCACAGTTTTGGTTATGAATAGTAGTACTACACTGTATTTATTACAGCTATTTTAGAAGGGCTCTTCTTTGCCCACAGCGAAGTGCAGGAAGCAATGAACATTCATAGCATTTTTCCCTGTCTTAAAACAGTCTATGCTATTTCCAGGTTTTGATCACTATCGTTTCAAATTTGAACTTTTATTAAAACTGTTTTGAGTTTGACACAACTGTAGTGGCAGATAGAGTGGGTAGATAAATGCCCCTTCTGAATAGGTTTAATATCAAAAGTGGATAAGAGGTATGGAAAGGTATTTCATCTATGAAAATTCCTCATCCATAAGATTTGCCACTTACTGCTGATAATCCTTTCAGCCTCCAAGGGTCAAAAGGTGAAAATGATTGAGGTACTTTTTGCTATGAATATTTCACAAGCTGCATATCCCTTTTTCACTGAGATCTATGTGCTGACTGAGGGCTTCTTCAGGATGAGTCCTTAGTTGACTGATGAATACAAAACACCTCTCGAACAAAAGGCATTCAAGATTAGCGGAAGACAAGACAGCCTACTTTAGTTTCTGTGAGCAGTACCTGGAGTATCAATGGAGATAAAACACTGAGTGACAGGTAACTGAAATACAGAATAACACAACATATTGTTCTCCTATTGATTGGAGAAATAATGAGAAAGTTAGCAAGTCACAGTAATGTCACAGACAGTGATGAACTTTGGAGAACTCAAGGACCAGAAAGTAACATGAAACAAGGAGCAAAATGAAGATAATATTTGGTTACAGTACAGTTCTCAAATGGTAGTGAAACACATCCCTTCGCCTTTGAGTATGCATGGTTTTTAAAGTGAAGACAATGGGAAGAAATTGCCGGCTGAAACAATATAGCTATTTTATTTTACTACAGCCAGTAATGTGAACTTCTTGGAAGACATCTTCTTTCACCACACTATTGCGGCTGGGCACATTTAGAGGCTACGAACCAAAATTATCCTCTCTGTGCATAACCTTTCCAGTGTCATATCCTGTAAGGCACTGTGGTAATTGAACATAGCACAAAGAATCAACTATTGTTTCACTGAGGCATTGAGGTTTCAAAGCCAATCCCTTTGAAGAGGCTACTCTCTCAAAAGCAAAGCAGCACCTTAGCAAAACACACACCTAGAGAAAGGTGTTTTTCTTCTCACACTGGGACGACTCTTGGGAAGATTTTGTTAGTCCATCTCCATTACTCAGGGATGCTCTGACCATGCCAAGGGTCCCCAGCATGGCCCGAGCCGCAGGTGCTCCCCCCTTCCCTGCAGTGCTGCATTGGGGACACTGTCCTTCCAGTGAACACTTCAGATGAATTTAAGACCTGGAGGGGTGCAGCTTCTACTTTTGGTGGAGTTGAAACATTGTGTTTTCCCAGTTCCTTCCCACCCATCCCCATGCAAGGGCTGGGATTATGTACACACCTGTGCCCTGCAGCTTGCAAATGCTTTTGGGTCCATCAGCTCAGAGAAAGCTTGTCTCTGTCAAAGAGGTCCAGGTCAAGACTGGCAGCTCCATATCCTGTTTGGTTCTTTCTTCTGGTATAAGGATTGGGATGCATATGCTATTCCATGCAAAGAGCCTCTGGACCTCTTTGACTCTCCAATACCAGCCTCTGGACCTCTTTGACACAGGGCACTGTAAGTGTATGAGCTATGTAATCAAGGTAATGAGCATGCACTTCCAAAATTGGCCTTTATATGCTGTTTCAGCTAGCCCCTTCACTGACAGTTACCCCCAGGCTCCTATGCACCCCCATGTTCCACAAAAAAAAAGGGATTTTCTCTCCTAAATATACTACAGAACATCTATTCATGCAATTGTCTCCAATGTGGATCACCTTTCAAGCCATTAGTGGCAATGCCATTATGCTGAGAAACACCTGACCATGAAGGTCCATATTCTGGCAAGATACCCTCTGTCCTGCAAGCAGTCATGAGGCAATCCATGACACTATTTGCAGCATGTCAGTTCTCTCCTTGAGATGGAGTTTGGGGCTCCAGCAGAGAATACAAATCCGAATCCTGAGAACGGCTGCAGGACATGACCTTGTGCTCCTTAGGTGGAGCTGCATGCAGAAGCAGTCATTGTGCTGGGGTCTGAGCACACAACATGCACTGTATATTGCCCTTTAAAAGGAACGGTTGTCTTGTCTTTAATGGGAAGTCTATCCAGCCATCAATTTGTTAATAAAAAGGTGATGTGCTAAGGACAATCTAATGACCAATAATCCCCTATAAAATAATGTCACTGTGCTCAGGTTCAGGTTTTCTGGCTACAAAACATTTGCTACTCATTTTCTGCCCCTCTATTAGTGGATAAGAGAAAAGAAGGGGAATTTGTTCTTTAATGTAGGATATGCATCTCATGCCATCAAATTACATCAGGTTCATCAAGTCATGCTTATATAACTTGATTTTAATTTATGGGTTTTATTGTTGGCAGGTTTTTGAGATTATGATTTGATTGAACGGCTGTTGAATGTCTGTAAAATATCTGTTAGTTTGTAAATGGACTCTAATGGATTACACTGCTTGATTCTTTTCTTATGGAGCAGTTCACCTTTGCATGGTATAGTAGACAAGTCACATCTTGCTTTGACGGCATGCAGCATCAACTATAATAACTATATGTCAGAGGCTGTAGCATTGTAGATACAATCTGCTTAAAATCACTGTACATGTACCCAAGGAGAAATGCTTCATGTCCAAGAGAGCTCCAGCAGAACAACTCATTACTGGCTATAGTTTCATAAATGCATCAATTTTTGTACTTACTGCATTATTTATTGCAGGAGGTTTCTTTTACACCAAAACTTTTAAAACACCTCTTAAGCTTTTTTACACCACCAGGTATGTCTCACCACATCCCACTTTCCCCAGTGCCACACAGTGCATTCCCTGGACCTCAGTGGTCAACCACAGTTCCAACACAAGCTTTCCACCTCACTGAGCAATTCAAAAAGAGATGGTTATTACTCATGTTGTGGAGATGAGGTTCACCACTACATGAAGACAGGGCTGCTTGTGCTGCTTGGCCCTGCTGCTGCCAGCACTTTGGGTGAGTTACTTAGCTGCTCTCAACCTCTATTCTGTCAGCAGGAACAGAGAGATGAGAGTGATAATCCAGCGCTAGGAAGCATTTCTACAACCAAAAGTAAACCACAGAGTGGTTTGGGTTGGAAGGGACCTTAAAGATCATCCAGCTCCAACCGCCTGCCATGGGCAGGGACACCTCCCACCAAACCAGGCTGCCCAAAGCCCCATCCAGCCTGGCCTTAACATCTCCAGGCTTGTGGCATCCACAGCTTCTCTGAGCAGCCTGTGCCAGCGCCTTGCCATCCTCAGATATTCTTCTGAATATCTAATCTAAGTTCACCCTTTTTTAGTTTAAAGCCATTCCCCCTTGTCCTGTCACTCCACCCCCTGACACAGAGTCCCTCCCCAGCTTTCCTGTAGACCCCTTCAGGCACAGGAAGGCCACTGTAAGGTCTCCTGGAGCCTTCTCTTCTCCAGGCTGAACAAACCCAGCTCCTGTCTTAGCAGAAGAGCTGCACCAGACCCTTACTCATCGTTGTGGCCTCCTCTGGACTCGTTCTAATACATCCATGTGCTTGTGCTTGGGGCCCCAGAGCTGAACACAGTGCCTCAGGTAGGGTCTCAGAAGAGCAGAGGGGGAGAATCACCTCCCTTGCCCTGCTGGCCACACTGCTTTTGATGCAGCCCAGGACACAGTTGGATTTCTGGGTTGTGAGCGCACATTGCTGGACAAGCACTAGACAGGCTATTTAATGTGAGAAGAGCTATGCAAGTAATGACATTGGAACTGGACAGCATAATAGCTATTAACAGAGACCTTCCTTAAGGTTATGACAGAGAGAAAAACAGAGCAGGAGACATTTTTCTGACATACATGGAATGAACACAATTTGTCCACACGTTTGGAATTATTTCCCTAAACTCGGCTACATAGGCAGTGATCACCAGTTCAACAGAAGCACTGCACAGCTTTTGTTTGCAGCCTGCAGTCATTTCTGGGTCCTGCTGACCACCCCGAGCTGTGGGCAGCCTCACTGTGTGACTGTGAGGCTCAGCATCCTGCGGGGATTGTCAGTTCCTCACCAGACCAGAAGGGTCTCCAGCCCTGCAGAAAAATACCTGTACCGGCAGCAGTTCCCCCAGCTCTCCCTGCTGTGGGAAGTTAGCACACAGTTGCAGAAAAATCTGGTTGGCCTTGAGGCTTGGAAGTTACTTGTCCTGGAGGAAGGCACCAGATGTAGGGAAATTCACAGAGAGATGCTACTACTCAGAGAGTAGCCCGTGACAGCTTGTGCTGGTACTCCTCATCTGCTCCAAGCCCATCTCTCTTGAAAAGGAGCTGAGCTCCAGCCCTTCATCTTGCAGCACTTTCCAGTCCATTGGACTCCCATGTGTTTCATCCCACACTTCAAGCACAGATGCAACAACCAACCTGCCCTCGCCCTACCACCAGCTCCCCACCATTTAGCACCCACCTGGCCCAAGTGGTCTCTTTCATCTGTGGGCACAAGACGTCCCCATCTGAGTGACATTTGGTGGGCAGCACAGCTGTGAAAGGAGCACAACCCCAGCACAGCTCAGTGTCGGTGCTGTCATTGAGTACCATCAGTGGTGGCACCATCAGCTTGTCCTATTCTCTGGTGTGGTGTCACTGCGGTCCTGAGAAGAGCTGCTGCATGCTCGGGCTGTAGAGTCACGCAGCCTCCAGACCAAACTGACACAACAGTTCCCATATTGTGGTGCTGAGCAAGACATAAATACTTGGCAAAACTCCCCCTGTGGGAGACACTGGTTTGACTGACAGCATAAGCAGGACCGTGCAGTGCTATTAGTCAATCTGGAGGACAACCACCAGCAATGAAGTGGGCCAGGAGGGAAGCCAGCACCTCTGTCCAGTCCTGAGGGAAGCCCCCCATCACATCCTGAGTGCCTGCTGCTCCTCAGCAAACACCTGAATCTCACTCTGCCCAGAAGGTCTGCAGGACGAGATGCCTTGCCTTGGCAAAACAGTGACACCGCCAAGCTACATAATGGGTCCCCACAGGTCTTTCTGCTTACCTTGGCTTCTCAAAGCCACACCAGATGCCAAGGGGCCTGAGATGGCACCCAGGGCTCAGTGCAGTATGGGGTCACCGTCTGCATGGCCTCTTCCCCTCCACTGCCCTCCTACCCCAGCAGCAGGAAGGTGGAAAGGAGCAGGGAAATCTCTGTGCTGGCTGGCAGGAGGTGGCAGTTGTGTGACTCCAGGTGGGTGGTGAGCAAGGGGCATCACCTTGGACAGCCTGGAGAAAAAGCAACTAAACTGCAGAATTTAAGCAAAAGCAAGCTTCTCACTACTGAGCTATCTCCCTGAGCCAGTTCAGTGTAAAGCAGCCAGCAAAAGCCATGGCCACATCTAGTGATTTTCACCCAGGCTGAATCCTCTCCTGACAAAGCCCCAGGCTGCATCAAGTCCTGTGAGTTTTCTGAAATGAAAATAAAGCAAACAACTTTGTCACTTGCAATTTTGCCTCCATTATTTTGGACCAAAATTTTCTATTACCTTTTGTAACATTGCCCACTTGTGCCCTGTGCAAGGATAGAGACAAATATGAGGAGGAAGTGGCTGGCAGTTCTTTTGTCTGACTATGAAATGCCTGTAGCAGGGCCCTCCTATTCTCCCCTGGGAGAAGAGAAACTGGGAAGGGTGCTGATGGGATGCAGCAGAGCACCAGCGCTGCAGGCACTGAAACCCTATCAGAGCAGAATTATTATTTATACTGCTGGACAGTTTTCTTCTGTGAAACAACTGGAAATGATTTACCCCACAAATGTCTGGCTGTTGGCTGGGTAAGTAGCCAGCAAACACAAGAGGAGTCAAGCCATGCCAGACTCAGCTAGCTGTGTGCGATCCATCGCCCATCCATCTGCAGCACATGATAGCCGCTGGTTTCTGCGCTCCAGACTGGTTGGGAGAGAGGTACTCGAAGGAACGGGAAGCTGTGCCTCCACAGCTGAATGGTTTTCAAGCCTAGCTCTGCATCGACACAATTTGCCTTCTGGCTACTCAAAGGGTCCTAAACCTGACCCTTACCATATTATATCACTGCGATTTAATTCCCTCGTTTACTGGGTTAGAAGCAGTGTATAAAATTCAGCTCTCACCTACGTCTACATACAATAATTCAGAATCAAAAGCATTTTGAACAACCTGGTGAGCAGTGCCCGGGTGAGGTTCCACTGGCACATCCCAGTTCTGGCACGTCCTTCCTCTCTCCTGGGCTTTCACAGGGCCACCCTGCTCAGGGAGAACACCCATTCAACTGCAGGTGCTGAGGGGTGTCCTGAGAGCTCATTCAGCCTCAGTAACTTTTTTTAAAATAATTTATTTTATTTTATTTTTGGTCTGGAGTCCCAGAGAGGTGTGTTTTCGAAGCTGAAACTCAACACAGGAGGCAGTGCACCACTTAGTGATGATCGCAGAGGTGCAGAAAAGTAGATCATTCAGATAAGGCAGCTCTTCAGTCAAAATGAACTGTCCTAGCATAAAGCTAAAGTAACTCAGGGGGCTACCTATTGCTTAGGCTTAAGCATACTCCACGCTGGTTATATGATGCTCAGACTTGAAAGGTGTCAAGATTAGAGCTCTGCTGTACATCCACATCAGAAAGTGAAGATCATTAGAGTAACGCTCTCCTATACAACAGTGATGCAGGTCAAGGTGATAAAGGCTTTTATCCATTCTCTGAAAACCACCTAGGTCAAAGCTGTTCTACATCATTTATCAGCTTTGATTTCCTCCCCCACTTATATAGAGGGGTGAGGGTGGGAAAGAATGCTAGGAAAGAATGCTAGGTTTTCTTTTTTTTTTCTTTTTTTTTCACTCCCGGCACAAGTAACTTTTCCTTTTGTTCCTCAGCTTCCCTAGATGCAAAATGGTACTAATGGTCCTTCTCTGCCAAGAGATCTGCTGAAGAAAGTATTTTTGTAGAACTAGGCAGTGCTAGCAGTATCATTTGACCCCAGGTCCCAGCAGGAACCATCTCTGCAGCAGTTCCCCATGTCTGGGTCACATTTAGTGACACAAAGAGTGGCATCCATCAGGGGAGTCCTGTTGGCTAACACAGGGCCTGGGCACACAGCTCTCAGGAAAAGTCTCCTTAACTTCAGCAGGACTACCAGACTGTCAAAAAACCGCAGTAGAAGACTTGCTGGCTGACAGGGGCATTTCAGGTCTCCTCTCTGATGACTTTGGCCCTGCATGAGCAAGGGGTTTGGACCAAACAACCCCCAGAGGTCCCATCCCACCTCAGCCATTCTATGGCTGTGATTCTGTGATTTGCTGTCAGGTGCTATGGTCTGAAATGTGACCTGGAGAAATCCCAGAGGGAAAAAGCTAGCCCATGGCTGTATCTCTTGCTGATATTGTACATCTGGAAACCCTCTGACGTCTCTGGAGTCTCTCATGACTCAGGCTGGTGAGGGTAGAGTCAGACCCAACAGTTCATTTATACAACCACCTTTCCCTACTTGTGCTATGCTCATTACACAGAGCAAAATCAATTAATTCAAACAGAGGAATGGGTTCCTGGCCTGTCTATAAGTCACCGGGTACATAATTGTTCTGTTGCTTACATTAACATCTTATCACATTATTAGTACTGTTTGTGACTCCTCTGCTCGTACAGTAGCTGACGCTCTCCTGGCTGCTCTGCTCCTTGCAAGGGACACTCTTCTTTAAGCTTCCGCATTGCAGACAATGGTTGCATGAGTGCTACATGCAATTAAAGGCCTCCCATGGCTGAAGCCTTAAGATGGGTGGAGAGACCTAAAAACATGCCTTTCTCTTGATTAGGCAACTTTAAACCAAATAGGATTAAGGAGAGAGATACCACCATGCTGGGGAACAAAATATGGACATCTCATTGAAATATGGGAGAACATCAATTTTCTGAATAATTAAAAAAAATAGGAACAGAACACAAAACTAAATGTAGAAGAAAAAATATAGACTGCCTTTGTGATCTATTTTCATCCAAATTTTATTTGGATGAAACATGCATTTTAAAATTCCGGGTTTACAAAACATAAACTCCAAAACCTGAATCACTGAGGAACTGGAAATTAAAGAAAAGTTAGCTATGGCTTGTGAGCTTTTTGTCTGTAGAAACAAAGAATTAATGGTCAACAAACAAACAAGCAGCTCAGAATCCCCCCTTTTTAACAAAGAAAACTCTTTGCTTATGACTATTCTTGCTGGATTAGGAAACTAAAAAAAAAAAAATCAAACAGGCAACAAATAATTTTACCATTACCAGGTAATATGTGTTAATTGCTCAGTTTATATACTCTGAATGACATACCATTAGAGACTGTGTATGCATTGTAACTAGAGCATTAATAAATTTAAAATGTGCCTATTAGGATGACAGCTTTGGAGGTGCAAAGGAATAACAGTTATCACTTGGCAGAAGCAGATCTCACCCCATCTGCCGAGACTTTGCATACATTTTCAGCTTCCTGAGCAATGATTAGGGCTGTCAGAACCTCTTTAACCTTCTAACTGCTGGTCCCAACTGGCCTTAATTAGAGACTAATGAATTCAGAAGATGCAGGCCGTGAGGAAAACTGCCTTGACAGTTTGTGTACAAATTAAGCACCAATTACTTCATGCATCTTTTGCATTGCTGATACAAGTCTCTGTTATTATTTTTGAATATGGTCATTTTAGCATAAACCGAGAACTTTGCTAATGTATTTTGTCATTTTTATGGCTCATCATAAAAAAAAAAAAAAAGAAAAGAAAAAAAAAAGAATACCAGGAGGGTCATGAATATGTGAAATAAACTACTGTAGATGATAAAAAGAAATTCATTTCCCTCTAGGGAATATCTTCTAACATTTTTCCCACTAATATCATATTATTATTATGATTAGTCACATAATGATCACAATTTAAGAAACAGACGTAACACAGTACTCTGAATATTTTTATTGGGAATATAGTGGCTATTATTAACACAGGAAGGAAAACAAAGATACAGGTAAGAGTCTTTCTGTTTTGGGATCTCTCAAAAACTTTTATACCCATATATATTAGCAAAAGATTACTGATGCTGCTGCAGTTGGAAAGAGGAGCCCAGGAAGCTGTAGCTGTAGCTACATGGTCAAGTAGTTTGGGGAGTTTAGGTGTCACCAGTTTTCTCCCTCTTATCCACATCCAGAAGACACGAGAGATTCAAGTTCATATATATATATATATATATATATATATACACACTATATATATACTTTTTTTTTTTTTTTGCAAAACTGTCTCTAAGCCTAGGCTGTCCCTATAGTATGATATGACTAGGTAGTGTTCACTACGTCTTCCTATAAAATTTGGGTAGTGAAAGTCTGAGAAGCTTCTGCCTTTGGTGCTCCTGCCAGACCCAGTGGGAGGACAAATGTGACTTTACTGAAAAGGCAGCAGACCAACTACAGAGCGTGTCTGAGATACACGACCCTCCAAACAGACATACAGCCATTCCTTTGCTGGCCAGCTACCTCTTTCAACTTGGACAGCTAAATCTTTTCATTTCTGTTAATTACCGTCATGTTCCCCATTCTATTTAGTGCAATTTATCTCCGCTATGCAAACCAAGAGGTATTTCAAACTCCACCATGGAAATTCTCATGCCTGTGCTGCTGCAAAATCAAGGTCATGCCAGCCTTCTCCCTGGGTGTCTCCTGTCCTTGTTCTCCCTGTCTTGGGGAAGGATGCCCCCAGAGGCTCTGTGGGAGGAAAGCCAAAAACAGAGGAATGAATTAACATTGTGCAGTGAAGTTTTGCCACTGGCATACCAGGTTAGAGGGATGGATGTGCTCTTTGTAATCTGCAGATGTACAGAGCTGTGGAAGAGCTAGAGCAGACACTGATGGAATTGTTCTTCGAAGAAGACCAGGTACATATTTTAAAGTACGCTGAGATTAAAGGGACAGAAAAGCTTTCCTAGTCTATCTTCAGTCTGAGAGAGGACCTCATCACCGTGTCCATCCTCTTCTTCCTCTAAAGAGTTACCCTGTAATAAGGAAAGGACACAAGCCTTCAACCAGAAGAATGTACCCTCCAGTACTGAATGCTTCAAAAGCAGAGTTACTCTGAGAAGGAAAGAAGGAAGGAAGAAAATCTCTATTATGTGAATAAAATGGAGAGCATTAGAGCAAACTTGAGGACTGCAGGCCAGACTATTGGTGACAAGTCACAGAGCCATCATCTGCAGGTCTTGAATTTCAGCTAAATAAAGGTCCAATTAATATCTCACATGACATTTTGTCTTTGTTCACACAAAACCGTAGATGCCCCTCTTGGTCTAGTCTCTAAAACACACAAGAGCTTCCTCCACATAACTCTCTTGAACTTTAGCAAAAGTAATTTTAAACTTCTCTAATGAGGATGACCTAATGATCTCATGTGACACTTTCCTAACTGTCCCCATCATTAAGCGTTGGGGTTTTCTCTTGATAACCCAACATTTTCCTGCTTGTTTTTACAGCCGTACAATATGTTTACAGGAAATACTGTCTTGTCCTTCTTCAAGTCAGTGTCTCACAACTGTCTGTACAGGTACTTTAGGTCTTTTCCACAGCCATACAGCCATTTATATAATTTCTTGTGTTTGTCTTTTTTTTTTTTTCCCCTCCTTTCATTTGAATAGCACCTGTTATTATGTAAATTATATAGAGAGACACATGGAAAGGGTATTTCAGTAGTTAAGGATACCAGACAGCAGTTTTCTATTCTGTCACAGGTTTAATTTGCAAATTTTGTCTGCTCCCTTAAGCCTGGATTTTTATTGTATTAAGGACCCAGAGCCATCAGTTTTGCCTAGTACCTTTGCAAGCTGGGTCCTGTTCTCCCTCTTTTTCCTCAAGTGTGAAGCACATGCAGTAGCTCCTTACTATGACCCTCACAGGTGCTCTGTCCCAAGCTACAATGTGAGGTACTTCTCAAAACCCACAAGGTCTCTGGCTTTGGGGGCCCACAGTGCTCGTCCTTTCCTTTTATTGCAGTTGTCTTTTCTTGATCCCCTTTAATTTCTCAGTGTCTTTCAAGAAAAGACAGACCAATATCCCAGAAAGTCTTCCAGGTGCAGGCCCATCTAAACTGCCAAAGGCACATCCTTGTCTCCTTTTATGAAGTACATTTTTGCATATGACAGTGATTTCTTTTCCCTTGAAAATGTATAATTTCATGACCTGCTGTTGAATTTAAAGCCTTTATTAAATTTTTGTGTTCCTGTTTTCAGCAAGCAGACTTGTCTCTGGCCTCTTTCTTGGCAAACAGGTCCTTGCTCCAGACTTTGGGTCTGCAAGACTGTGACTCTCTAGACCAAGAAATGTCATTGCAGGGAGGTTTGCCATTGAAAATAGCATTCAGAGGTGATGAGTTGACTTCCATAAGTTTTTTTTTTGTTTGTTTGTTTGTTTGTTTTTTTAAATAAGTCTAGGATTGTGTCTCAGGCATCTCTCTAATCTGATGTATATTTTTCATAAAGTGGTTTATTATTTTAACAGAATTTGGGTAAGCCTCATCCCATTTCCATTGCAGTTGCCCTTTTGTTTTTGCCACTTCTGCTCACCCCTCCCTGGTGTCTTCTCCTTCAGTAACACTTGCACATGGAGTGAATGTAGATTTGACACTGTCATCTGGGTTATCATTATGCTGTGTATGGCTCACTCCTGTTTATCGCAGCTCTAAATGTTCATGATAGAAAGGAGACTCAGAAGAAAAGAGAGTAAAGGTGACACAGCCCCTTTGTCTAATGAAAAGCCCTGGTGAGTGATGAAGATATACCAGCTTTGACATAAATCCTGTAGTCAGAAGTGAGTCCTACTTTGGTGCTGAAGGTCAAAATACACTGAGCAAAATAGTGAAGTGCACACGTGCTTGTGTGTGTGCATACACCCCTGCATCTAGGGGTAGGTGTCCAGCTGCATGAGTACCAACATGCCACTGACTGGGGGAGAGCTTCTTGAAGTTGTATAGAAAGCCAAACACCTCTGATTTTGAGTCCTTGCTTTCCAAGGAGGCACAGGATTTCCTTGTGACAGTAATTCTGGCAGTCAGTCCTGTTCATGGCCTTGTCATATCACCATCTCAACTGAGATGCACCAACCAGTTGGCTTGTCCACACGCCACGCTGCCCTGGTGGTGACGACAAAAAGCACACAGAAGCCTCTGAGGTGCTCAACCCCAAAGAAATGCCTCTTGGCATTTTGGAAGGGTCCAAGGTCACAATTTTTTTTTTCTTCACTTGTTTTTTAAAGTAGTTGTTTTTTTAGGGTGGTGATATGGATCTTGGTTCTGCTTTCAAGTTTTATTCCTCCATCTCTGTTCTGCTTTCAAGCTCTGCTCCTCCATCTGGTAGGTCCGTTCTCTTCATCTATCCCACCAGACCAGCTTTCAAGAAAAAGAAAGGAAAAAATAAAAAGCATTAAATAAACAGCAAATTCAAAATCATGGAATAGTTAGCGGTCCCCTCATAGACGACATTTATATTTAAATACTGTATGTGGAACCAAAGCATCCCCTGAAAAAACAAGCACTCTACGTATAAAAATTTAAAACCACATTGATAACCCATCTGGCATCCTCCTAATTATGAATCTCTTAGTGGAGTAATATTCCCTTTAGAAGCAAAACAGTAAATACAACAAGGGAAACATGATTATCAATTTCTTTTTGCTCTGTCTTTCAAGACAAGCGTTCATTCACATGTGCACCCAAAATCTTTCTCAACTGGAATTTATTGAAGTGAAGACACAACACAATGCCTACTAATTAAACATTTAAGAAGGAAAAAATACCCTGTTCTCCATCAGGAGATGATATTAATAGGTGCTTCATAATACAGAATGTGTTTGAACCCCAGCTGTCTCGCCCAATAAATACAGAAAAATAGAAAGGCTTGGTTTCTCCCTTCATCTTTGTGTGCTAATCTAACCAGCCCAGGTTTCATGGCATCCATTCACTTAGTGGAAACAAAGTACAGTGCTTGATTTTCTGGAGAGAACTTCTTTCCCTTTTGTGGGAATGCTGTTTCAGAGAAGGTACTATCCAAATGTGACTTCCCTTGGCAGGCACCAGCTCCCTTCTCATCCAAGAAGGTGGCAAGAAGGCAGGCAGTGACTTCTGAGGTGAGCTTTGCCCCAGACCTTCTGGTGGAGGGCAGACTTTTTATTAGGCATAACTGACAGTGGTGGCTTGAATAGTAGCTTCTCAGAAAGTCTTCATGTCTTTACAAAAAGTTATGGTATTTTGTTCATTTATTTTTGTTCATTCAGCAGAAGCAGTGGAGGAACACCTGGAGGGAAGTCCATCAATGGAGGAATGCCTCCTTTAGGAAGTCCATCAGGGTTCAGACGACAGGAGGTTCTGCTTTCATAACTCAGGTATCTCAAGATACTTGTAATTGGATACAGATCTTGAACAAAGAACTATG
This sequence comes from Anas platyrhynchos, assembly GCF_047663525.1. Taxonomy (NCBI): domain Eukaryota; kingdom Metazoa; phylum Chordata; class Aves; order Anseriformes; family Anatidae; genus Anas; species Anas platyrhynchos. Next base: position 20,838,448 of record NC_092589.1, read on the forward strand.
GAAACTATCAGCATGAGACAGAGATCTTGAAGATCGAGCCTGAGACACTGAAGGGACAGTATTCAGCACTCTTTGAAGGCTTCATCCTTAACAAAATTTCTAGCTCTCAAGTTATTGATACTTAGGTTCCTTACACATTAGCTCTTTGTTACTGGTTTTTCCCCCCGATAAAACAAAGCTGTCCTGTGGCTTTTACAGAGTCCCTCCTCTGCTGCAATCACCCACTGCAGTACTAGGTGCTTGTAACACACGGCTCTGTGCCAGGCTGCTGCTTTGCACTGCCCTGTTTCACAGACCCTTGGGGTCAGCCCTCCCCCCCCCCCCCAGCTCCCCTTCACGCCCACCCTGCGCACGTGGAGATCTCCGAACCTGATAGCCCAACAGGCTGAGCTGCTCAATATCGATTACCAGCTTTAAGAAATCTTTTCACTTCAGTCATAGGCTTATCTGCTTTGGCTGTCACATGGTTGGGGATGATGCCATCAATACAGATTATGAATCCGTCTCTGTGCCCTATAAATCTGCAAGTTTCCCTGTCTCAACCTCCCACCTTCCTAAACCACCTCGGTAAGTCCCGCCGGGCAGTAAGAGAGGTTGTGTGTGTGCTGTGCTGCTTCATTTAGACTGTACAAAGGGTGGGAAATGAAAAATCCAAGAGAGGCTTAACAATGCTCTTGCTCCGACATCTGCTCCCAGCAAGGGCATCTAGGGACCTGCCGTACAGTTTTTTTTTCCTTAAAGATGATCACCGTGAATGTTGCAACAAATAATAATGTAAAACATTTTGACAGCCAAGTAAGCCATGAAACATTAAATCTCCAAGGTCCATATGCTCCCCTCTGCTAACGCAAGTGGAGAGGAGCAAAAACCCCGTGGAAGCTGGCAGGGAGAAGCAGTTGAGCAACATCACAAGTCTCCTGCTCCCCTCTGTCACATCTGCAACATTCCTGCCCCAGACCTGGGGACAGGGAGAAAAGGAAGGGGCAGAGGTACATTGATGCTCCCTCCACATGCTTGTCCTTCAGACTTGGAGGGGCTTTCTCTTGCTTGCAGCTTTGAGACTGGTTGTAGCCACCAGGAGACCAGGGAAGCCTGACTCTAGGGAGAGTGGCATGGCCAGGGGAGGCGGGACACAAATCCCAAGGGCCAAGGCACAACATTTTTACGAATGCCTTGAGGTCTGTGGGATTTCCCTGCTGCTCTTATAGCCTCAGCTGGCTTCCCTGCAAGACAGCATTCAGAGAGGTGCTTCATGATCCAAAATAGTTATCACAAAGAAATTCCAGGGTTTCTTGACTATTCTTAAGAGATCCTAATCCTTCTCCCTACTCACAGCCCTTCTGGGTTGCAGAACCTTATGTTTACCAACAAAAGTAACCCCAAACCAGGGATGAGTTCAGGAATGACTTAGGTTCCAATTATCTAGCAAAGATCCCAGCCTTGGCCTGCTCAAAGGGAAGTCAAGTGGCTCTCCAGAGCTTCAGTGGTGTACCAAGACTCACTTGCTTCTGAACCCAGCAAGATGCAGAAGAGCAATGCATTTAATGTGACACCCCAACCCAAAAGACCCCATGCCTGTTCATAACTAACTGACTTGGGTGAACAACTTTTTCCAGCCACAGCAAGGATCCTGAACCCCTTTGTCACCATGTACCCACAGAAACATCCCACCTAGTGGGATCGACTGTAGCTGTCACTGCAGTTTCTAAACCTGTATCCAAGCAAGTATTGTTTGGTATTGACAGTGGTATTTAAGAGGCTCTCTGTTTCAGAAATAGATATTCACAGTTCCGATAGCAACATTAAAGTCCCGGTGAAATGGCAGTTTGTTATGGATGGTAAGTTAAATATTGGTCTTAGCATGGGGGCCAGGAAAACCCCAGTTCTGAATTATTTGTACCAAATGTTCACTGTTCCAGCAAAGAAATATGTCTCCTTCTCTGCATTACTCTGTAACTGCAATAAAGCTGTTGGGCATCACTCACCCTCCAGTCATGACTGTGTCTCTGTTGCTCTAGGGTCACCCAGCAAGATACAGTCTCTGTCCCACTGACTTTGCACTCAGATAGTGGCACTTAGAGAAAAACATGAAGTGCAACAAGCTGAAAGCAGACAAGAAATAGATTAAATTTGCTCTCGGGCTTTATGTGGATGCCCAGATCCTTTAATGCAGAGGACTACTGAATTCAGGGAGACAGAACAAATGAAAATTATACATTCAGTCACATGTGGTGCTGAGCACTTTGACCCTCACCCTAAGGCAACCATTTAAATGGGCTCCCTCAATGGCCCAAAGCAGTAACACCAGGACATGCCCTTCTCCATGAGGTGGTAGGATTGCTCGGCACCTTCTGCAGTGGTGCTCTTCATCTTCTGAGTCCTCTCCTCACTGGACAGCCACCAGTGGCTGATGTGCATGTGAGCACAGAAAGTGTTCCTGCAGCCTCTGAAGGGGAAGTAGAGGCACTTGGGGCTTCATGTGCCTCATTTTTGACAGTAGGTGAACATGCTCATACATCCAATGCTAAATATTCAGTGTCTCTGGGTTTTAATGAGTCATTATGACTGAAGAAATCAAAAATCCCATGGGGAAGAGCTGCACTGGAACATCAGACAGGGAAAACTTATGTGCGTGTGTGTGTTTGTGTGTGCGTGTGTGGTTTTTTAATAAAATGAATAGAATTATCTTTATTAATTCAATAACCACAGAAATATTTACAGTGTAATTACATCCATTCTTTTTCTGTTCAAATATTATTTTTAAGGGCTTCTTGGCATCGAAGAGCCTCTTTCTTTGAAAATCCTGACCCAGTGTCACGAAGAGAACAGACCTAAGTCTCTTAATCTAATGGCTGTTAGCGGGGGTGACTACTTTAGCAATGCTCGGCTGAAAAATGAACTTTGCAATAAATGACCTTCAGAGAAGAAGACTATTCATGTTAATTAGTAGCTCTTTTCAAGCAGGATTCATATATGCATTAGGCTATGTCATTTTGAACAATGCCATCATTGTAGTAAACATCAAGACAAGACTCAAGTACAGTTATCAAAATTTTAGAAAACTCTAGTTAGTTTTTTTTCCCTCTAAGATTATGAGTTACAATTACTGATGCATTGCACAATAGGATCTCTCCTAATGGCTTTTAGCTTTTGCCACTGCCAACTTTCATATTTAAAATCCATACAATTATGGACAATTTATAAGCATTATGAGGCGCTCAATCCTCCTCACCCCATTTTTTGCACAGGTTCTTACTGATTCAAAGCAGTTTTGAACCCAGCAAATCAAATGCATTTTGCTTAAAACATAACATTCATTCTTCCAGAGCCCACTTTATTCTTATTACTACTTATTACTTATTATGCATATTTAATTTAAGAATGCATATTCTCCATTAAAAAATTAGAATATTTTGAAGTACTAGAAAGTGATTGTTTTGGTTAGTTCCCTTTGATTAACCACTAAAATGTGGATGTGTTCTTTCTAAAGCACGTATGTTACAAGAACTGAAAATAGCAAGAAGAGGCTACCAAAAGGAAAAAAAATGAACAAAATAAATTGCTGCACAAAATATGAGACATGATCTTTACACAGCTTATGTCAAAATGCATCTTAAAAGATAGTTACAGCATATTAAAAATCTGCTATCCAGGGAGAGATAAACTTAGTACAATGAATCTGATTCAGAAAGATGTTATTAGAAGATACAGTAGGCTGAAGAGAATGTGCAAGCAAATCACATAATTCTGTACATGAATTTTGAGTGTATTTATTAATTGATTTTTTTTTAATCCATTTTAGGAGTGTCTTCCTTGCCACTGACCATTGAAACACAAACACAAATCTTATTTTAAAAGCTAACCTGTCAGACGCTATGCACAGTTGTTTCGCTATCCAACAAACTTACATTCCTAACTAATTAGAGAATTAACAATAAATGTATTGTGGAATAGCATTTTAGCAATCTGTTTAATGAAGAAAGTCATCTGTGTTGCAAAAACAATTTAGCTAACAAAGGGGAAATTAATAAATATTTATAAGTCCAATGCATATCATTTGTTTGGCACCTTACAAGATTCAGAAAAGGCAAACAACTCAGTTGAGCAAACAAACTGCAAGACTGGGCTCATCCTAAATATCTGGCACATGATGACATTCATTATTCACAGCTCTGAGGGGCAGCTGTACACCATATCTGCTCTCTGGCCTGAGCTGGGCATCTGCAAGGCTTTGAGAGATGGGGTGAACGTGCCCCTCCAGTGAACACTGCTAACATGGATGAGCAGGTCTCTTCTCAGCACACTGAGTTTTGTGAGTCCTCTTCACTAGAGGCTTGACCAAGCTTCCTTCAGACATCGCAAGGGGAGTCCAGCCACCTACCTTCACATCATGAAGTCTCATGAGCCAAAAAGCTTTCTGAGCCCCACTCCCATGAGAAAGGAGATTTTTTTTTTTTTTTTTTGCTGTTTCAAAAAACTATAGTGAATAAAACCTGAGACACCCTTGACTTGATCCTCCCTGCTAGGTTTTGTGTGTGTGTGCATATGCCATTATTTGCTGTCTTCTGGGAAAACATCTTGAGTTCATTTTGTTCTTCTTATAGACTTGTAGAAATAGGTCTAGAAAGGTACTTCAGGAACTCATCTTGTCATCTTACTGCCTCAAGGCTGACTCACACCCAGTGCTCTCCAGCATCATGCTAAATTCAAGCATAACAATAACCTTAAAAAAAACTGTAATAGAAAAAAAAAAAAAAGTTAAGAAATAAGTTAGCAGCATCTCATGAATCTGCCACAGGATTTAACTCCGTTTTTCAGGCTGTCCAAAGCTGTCATCTGCTAGAGTCAAGACATTGTCCCTGTCTTGGGTATGCCCAGCTGCAAGTTGTGAGGGTAGCTACATCAGGTCCTGCATATTTACCCTGGCTTCAGGTGAGACAGCCTGGCACCCACAAGCACGCCCCCACATTTGCTCACTGGTGAAGTAAATGGTTGCTCTAAGGCCACTCTGGTGTCTCCCAGGACCTGTGCTGCTGCAGTGGAGCTGAGAAGGCATGATGGCATCATGTGCCCCGATGTCACATGTTGGAATTTGCCCAGTTCAAGGCATTTTCAAAGGGCTGTTCTTCAGAGCAGAAATAGAGTTGTGTATAAGCCTTTGTAATTTCAAGTTAGAGCCCCACAAGATGAGGGACAAGTTGGTGGCCATGTGGCTCCACAGGCATAAGGGCCATTGGAGGATTACACTGCTGTCAAGAAGGCAAACTTGTTTCTGGTCCCAAACAAAATGAACATATCTTAGGTAGGACACACAACTAAGATGAGGGAGCATCTGTACTTGGTCATGGATTCACACTTTATACCTACACATGGTATGTCAGAGAATATAAGGAGTCGAAGTGTGTAATAACACAAGCATAGGTTAGGACAGGTCAGAGAGAAGCTTGGTTAGCTGTGAAGAGAATATTTGGAGAGCATCAACTCCTCTGCTCTCCTGTTCTCTGCCAAGTAATAGCAGAGACCTGTCTTGCAGTGCTCATTATCTTGGGAAGGGGGGGCATGGGGAAGCATGATCCAGCTGCCAGACCCAAGTCTGCCAGTCCCAGTCTCACCAAGACTCACATGACAACCCTGCAGTGATGCTTCAGTTTTGCTGCTTCTCACCTTGATCCAGGGTGTGGCATGGGGTGACACAGTCTGGGGCAGAGGCAACATCCCACCTTGGGACAGCAATGGTGAGGTGAGGGCAGGTCTGTGGCTTGGAGGAAGAAGAGGAAAAGAAATGTGTTGGTGGCTTAATCCCTCTCACAGCACTGTCTGTCCCAGCCCCAGCCTGCAGGTTTCAGGCTCAAACAATCCTTGGCAGTCTTTGGCTGTTAGTACCCTCCCTGGCACAGCTGTGCTCTGGGCCAGCCAGCGTAGGCCCAAAATAACCTGTTGGGCAACAGCCAGGCAAAGAATGAGGAAGAAATGCTGACTCCATAATAAAGAATGTGGGACTTGTAGTCAGCCTAATCCAGCCCTGACACAGCCCAGAGCAAGGCAGCCTGGAAACTGCAAGGGAAGCAGGGAGAAGGAGAAAGAAGGGCAAGACAGAGTGAGAAGGAAGGGCTGGAAGCTTGCTGGGTGTGATAAAAGTCTTAAATTCGTGAGGCATTTTGATTCATCATGGCAATTAGAAGCCTAAATAGAAAGAACAGGATGAGTGGAGAAGAAGATAGCAAAAAGAAGATTGGGGTCCAACAACAGGGTGATGGGACCCAGGATGCCTGTGGTGATGCATCAGACTTGTTTGGTCTCAATTATTAACCAAACTTTGCTTTTCTGTAGTAGGGGTTAGACAAATCAGTGCATGTAATGTTTTCTACTATAAACACCACACTAGGAGATGGGGTTTGCACTTCAAGGGCTCAGGCTGAGCTGTAGTAGATGCTCACTATTGTTTTGGCTGTTCCCTCACTTGTCCCTGTAAGAGGCAGCTGGCAAGAGACCCAAAAGTCTGGGCCTGGCTGGGCAGCAGCGGCATCTCTCCCAGTTTGGATGTGCCACCAGCTCACTTTCAGGTGGTACTCAGACAGAAAATAGGGAAAGAGCTTGACTTCCAGGCACTGTTCCCAGTGGGCAGGTCCCACTGGACACAACCACTGTCTCTGTAGAAAACGTAGGTATGGACACAATCATGATGTTTTGGTGCTAGAGGATGGGCCCTGGCCTAGCCTACTTCCAAGCTAGACACAGCTTTACAAGCTAGCTCTGGGCCTACATTTATGGATCTGAACACTGAATTTCAAAGGGACTTCTGTCACCTTTTGGAGACAACCAAAGGCAGACAGGAGTGACATTATTTGTGCATAGTGAGGATAGGGGGGATCAGATGGTATCTGGGTATTTATCCAGTAGGTAGAAAGCTCATTTACATTTTATCCAGCCTTTTGGATTTGAATCTAGTTGTCTATCAACTTAAGATAGCATCCTAGCACAGTTGGAAATCTTGAGTATAGCCCATTTAGTGGTGTTTAGTCATAAACTTTTTATGGCCAGGATTTCACCCATGGGAAAATACTTTGGTCCGTGAGCAGTAGCCTCAGAGATATCTGGTTTCTGAAACAAGAAATAGGCAGGTGGTGCTTGATGGGATAGCCGTGTGGTATCAAAATAATTCCTGCTTGTTCCTCTCTTAGTGTGCATGAAGAGTGGGGGCTTGCTCCTCCTGTCTCTATGCAAGTGATAGGATCACTTGTGCACTGCTGAGCCAGACCTAGGTCTTGGGAACTCTGGCAGAAAGTATCCTAAGTTGGAGCTTTCCTCTTTTTACTATAGAAAAATTAAGATCAGCTTCTAGTTGAAACACATGCACACCTGTATAAAGCCCTTCTCTCTCATGCTTCACATCTCATTTTGGGCACGCTGTTTGCTGCAGACAAGGAAGGCATATTTTTTTGTGATTCATTCTTCTTTGCAGTATTTCAAAGTCTAGTCATCCTGCCTAGTGCCTAAAAGGCTATAATTTTTGACGTTCCACTGGATAAAATGCATTTTATAGTTACTGTTTTTAAGCAAAACACATTTACCTTCTATTTCTAGAAGGCAGCAAGATTATAAAAATATCTTTTAAGAACTTTTGGCACCATTTAGATAACTGATTGTGTTTATGATGAACTGAAGCATCACATTAGGTATGAAGCAAAGTAAAAGCAGATGGTCCATACTCAGATGGTCCAAACTGTTGCCTTTCAGACACACAAGTAAGGATACGAGAATTTCTCAAATAGATTTCTCTGCTTTGTAGAAGATCCACATGAGCTATTTGTTATTAAAATGCCTCTTCAGAAGAAATAATGTTTTCTAGCATTTATGAAATTCATTTAGCTTCTGTGGTTCACACGAAACAAAACTATCTTATCAACTGCTGTTTAGCATGTAAATTAGCTGGTTTACTAGAATTGAATTTATATGGGAAACTTTATACAAAATCCTCTTGTTTCTCTAACCCACTAATAAGATCAGGAGAACAACAGAAAACATAGATTAAGTCTGTCTTTCAGATACAGACTCAATCTTGCTGGCATAGGGTACAATAATATTCTGTATAACAAAGTGAAAAGTCTAGAGAAAAATTGAGTGCGCTTGTTATGGAGCCTACAAGGACTCTTCGTGTGTTTTCAGGGTATAATTTACCTTCAAACTTTTAAGTAATTATGTGTAAATTTATGATTTTATTACGTCAATAATTTACATGAAAAGGTGAGCCTTTGCCTAGCATAAATTCCTGCGGAAGCTATATTTCATTTCTATTACAAGCATGCTTGTGCACTGTACTGTGCTCATCCTTAGTAATAGAGGTATTCATGAACTGAAGATTTCTTTAATGTTTTTACATCCAGTAAAAGAATGCATGGGGGTCAAAGCAGGATTGATTTGAAGGAGTTAGATTTTAAAATCCCTTTAAAAATCAGGACAAAGGATACTACACTATTAAAATAAAATGCTTAAAAATGAAAAGTATTATGCATGCCACACAGTGAAAGATCAGATTTTATTAATGCAAGTTTTAAATGCTGATTAATCCTCTTGAGAATCAGTTTCCCAAAGCTTTGGCCTGCATTCAAGTCTTTTTCAAAGGGGCACATCACTTCCATTATTCTGAATATTAATTGAACAACATTATAACTAAGGATACAAAGCAAGATTTAAAACATGATTACAGCTGTCATTGCTTACATCTAAATAAGTCGTTGGAAATTGAAGCTCAGGGAAAAAAAAAAATAAAAAAAATACACATTGCCATAAACCTCTCTTGTCAGCATGGGGAAGCTGCAGCCTCCAGTGGCCCCCCTCCGCTAGCCCAGGATGGATCGCCTGTGTGCCGCGCACTGACGGCACGGCTGCTGCCTTGCACCGAATGCATTCACACAAACTCCCCCCCGCCTTGCAAACCAGGGTTGTGTTTTGTCTTGCAAAATATTAAGCATCCCAGAAAGACGCTGTCATTTGTAGATGTTAACGGGAAAAGGGATGGTAGTTGTTTGAAAGCCTGAGCTGCATGTATACATGCTTACTTCCAGAAAGGTTTTATTTTTGCTTGGCATAAACGATTTTCTGATCCAGATTCAGCACATGCCTCTATATAAGCGGTCTCACTGAGCAGTCGTGTGCTTAACGCTAAGCATGTGCTTAAGTGCATTCCTGGACTGGGCCAAAAAGTACCTCCTTTGAAATTTTTGTCCATTGCTGCTGATCTTGGAATCATGCCTTTTTTGGTGAAAACTGATGTGGGGTTATAGTAACCATCTAATTCTGATTAGACAAATTGCATTATGGAAGAAGTATTAAAAATTTATAGTCCTATTTACTAAGTTTATTTGTTGGCCATAAAAAGCTGAATCTTGCATAACATAAAAAGCATCCAGTCCTAATGATGAAAAAGATATAAAAAGATAATGGTGCAATCATAACATGTCTCTGAGAGTTTGTACATCTCAGTTGCAGTTTGGCACATCGCATAATTGTATTGTGCCAAACTGGCACCAAACCACAATATGTTAGTGAAAAGGGCCCACAGTTTAAGAGGAAAATCTAGAAGTGTTAACTATACACTGTCTAATTATACAACCTTACTGTCCCAGAATGTGATTTCTGAAACCATTTCTGACATATGGGAAGAGGGTAGAACAGCTGGTCATTAAGGTTTTCTCAAGACTATTTAGTAACACACTTGAATGTAATTAAAGTGCTACATTAAATACTGCACTTGTGTACAATGTATTTTTAATCTTTATGGCATGCTGTAAAAGTAAATAAATGCAAAGCATTAACATTTCTCCCCTTCATCTCCTAAATTGTTAAGATATGACAGTCCCTATCTATGCTGTGTGCATTACCTGAAGAATACTCTGATGCTTTGAGAGCATCCTGTGCAGCAGGTAGGAAGCAAACCCAGTCTGAATTGTGCAAGATAGATACATGTCAAGTCAAGTTTACACGGATTTCATTTGCCCAAGTTAAGCTGTGATGACTTGGTTGTATTTCAACACACAATGTTGCAACGATCCCGCTTTATTGGAAGGTTTCCTTTGGAACCAGTCAAGGTGACACAGAGCAACTTTGACCTACGCTGGATCTAATGCAAGACGCAAAACTTTGTACACAAAATAATGCAAACATCTTTACAGCAAACTACTTTCAGGCATCCCAATGGTACTATTGCCCCAAAATGCAGTCAGAATTAATTTCCATAGAGATGAAGGCTACAGATGGATTAAATTTAAGAATTGCATTTATACCGAGTAATATTCATTGCAATAGAAGTACATAGAGCATCAAGACAGCTAAGTGCTATACAAGATCAGGACCCCGAGTATTTATACCTTCCCTTCCTTTATTTTCTGCAACTGTCTGTGACCCGTCTCCATTTCTACAGACAATAATCAGGTCATCTGTATCAACCTACAGCCTCTGCAAAGGAACTTGAACCAGACAAAAACTATGGAACAACTCATGGTCTGATAATTTGCATTGAGAGTGGCGCCAGTGCTGTATTAAAGATAGCCTGGGGATTCTGAGGTCCCAAAACTGTGGAGATGCTGTGGCATTGTGACAAAGATGTACTTTTGATGCACTTTTTTGGTTTGATGTTCAAACCAGTAAGAAAAAAACTGTTTCAAAATACTTCCTTAGGTGCACAACGTTTCTCTGCTTTAGATTTGTGTCCTCTGATATTGGTGTTTTGTTTTACGTTCTTTAATAACATTTTTGCTTTGAAAACAGAGGCCAGAATTGTATTGAAAAGTCAAAACTGTACTTGGTTTCTCCATAATTCCAGCAAATACAAATACGTGTTTTCATAACTGTTCACTGAATATGGTCAAGAGCTGTTGTCAGTTCCTCCAGTTCCCTGGAACAATATTGTTTTGGTGAATTCAGCACTTGCTAAAAAATATTTTGTCCAGCACTGCATTGATTTCCTTTGAAGGATGGCTTTACACAGCATTTTCCAACATGAAATCAAAAAAGGAGGACAGAAAATGAACTTTTAAGAAGATGAGATTACCAAAGCACTCGGTCTGTAGCTTCCAAGCAATAAACTGGCAGTCCTTGTGTCCCCTACAATGAAAACCAAGAGAAATGAAACCACGTATGTGCTGCTATCGCAAGGGCTATCTGGTGACAGTGTTGAACTCTGTCTGTGACTGCATATGAAGTGAAGTCAGGTTGTTTGTTACTTTTTAAAGGCAGGTGTTAAGTTCTTATTCTCTCTGAAATAGTGTCAGGGTTCCATTTGTGAATGGTCGTTATTTGCAAATAAGCAAAGGAGTATAACGTGCTGTGCTTTGCCTTTTGCTTGGTATTTTCTGAATCAGTCAGAACCCTTATGCTCAAATAAATGAAGCTTTCCCTCTCTGCTAAAGGTACATCTGCAGCATTTATTTATTTATTTATTTTTATAAAAGGAGCAGTAACATTAGGATCATCCTGTCCTCCTGACTCTTTCACGGATGGCTTCTGCATCATGTTACATCCGGCAGCCGGTATGTGCTCGTAAAACCAAGAAATGCCAACCAATATAGAAAAAGCCATGAAGACAGGAGACACCACTCTCCTATGGCAGGTTCATTTATTTTCACCAGAGAGAAAAATAACTCTAGATCTCACCACAATCAGTGTTAATTGCAAAACTCATCGCTCTGACTTAACTTTGCCTCATTAATTTCTTCACACACAGTTGCCAGGTACAACCACACTGAAGTACAAACATAAGCAAACAAAGCCATGCTACTCAAGCTACTGCTCCTGCAAGCTAAACAACAGAGGAAAATGGAAGACACCAGCATGCTGGAAGGTAGTCAGATGTGTTGATCAAGATATGTAAACACTGAGAGAAGCACATAAAGCTTCTTCATAAAAACTTCTGCAAAACATAATGTCACCTCACTTTTCAGAAGAGCAAATTCCTTCAAGGTTGACCTAAAATGCTCACTTTTAGTTCTCTGTGCTTAGGGACCAATATTAAGAAATAGTGTAGACATAATTTCTTTCAAGACATACCAGGCAGCCTTAGATACTTTCCAGAAGCACCTGAACACATGTAGTGGATATGGGCAGGAAGAGATTCCATTTCCCTTTTTCTCAAAGAATTTTCATCCCAAATCAGGATTCAGGGCATACATTGATTATGCAAAGAAGCTATGGGGAAAAAAAAAATGTTCATGGATGCTTGTCTATCACAAAGTGCAAAAGGAACTGAATTTCCTCAAGAGCAGAATGTTTCCTGGCTCTTTCACTTGAGTCAATCCCCTTCTGAGCCACAGGAAGGAGTTGTGCTGAGCCACACCAGAAGATGCAAATTGGTGGTGAGCAGAGTGTACACAACTTGCTCGTTTAAGCAAATGATACCATTCTTTTTCCCTTTTATGCTTGTTTTCCCAACAGTACTGTTGATTTAACCCCGTATAGTCATATCACGAGCACTGAAACATCCAAACAATATCCATAATCATTACAGAGCAGTTTGTGTGCGTCACAGAGGTCTCTTCACTAATTTGTCTGAAAAATCTCTGCATCTGCTGCGCGCAGACTTGAGCACTTGGCAGTCAGACCTCCGGCTCAATTCCACTCAGCCGAACCCAAAATTAGATCTTAGAAAATAACCATTTCTAAGGAAGTCAACCTCAGTCCAGGCATTTCTGGTGAATGGATGCTAATTGCCCTCGCATGAAGTGTGAGCAACCTCCCGATACAATATCTAGTTGTCTGAGCCTGACCAGAAGAGCTGCACAGCAAGCACAGACCAGGAGCTGGGGATGGGGCCTTGGCTCCCACTCGCCATGCCACCAGCCCAGCCTGCCTTTCTTCTCCTCATGCCGTAGGCTGGCAGTGTCATCAGCCACTTCTCAGGGGTGTCTTCTTTTGGCTTTTTTTGTCCCTGAAATTAGCCACAGATGGGATTGTTGTTAGGTTCTCACTGGGTTCCTTGGCTTGTTTCTTGAGCAGATCAACTTGTTGAATGACAAGCACTAACCTGGATCATATTTGCTTACCTGAACTGTCTTGTCTACTTTTTATTTTGTTTTAAAGAAGAAACTCCATATCAAGATGAGGTGTTTGTTTTGTTTTATTTTGTTTTTGACCATGCTTTATCTTCTACTTCTGTGTATTCTTCTGCCACCAAAGAAACAAGAGCCTGTTTCTTTGATTTGATCTATCACACTCCATTCCCCTTTCTAGTCACCATTTTGAATTTTTTCACCCTACTGACTCACTTAGATATTAAGCAGAGTCAAGACCAACATGTGTAATCTATTGATTTAAATAATCTCCACTCCTGACCTCCGGTTTCCAGGTGAGACATTCCTCCCTCAGGCAATAGGCAGCCTTCCTCTGACCATGACTGGCAGCCAGGTACACACAGGCCAGCTTCTGTGAACCTGCTCACCAGCATTTATTTTGGCAGCAGTGTGCCTTTGTTCATCATACTGTAGTAACCGTGGTTAAATAAACTGAATACCTGAATTTACCTATACTTCTCTACATTTACCACACAAGGACAGAAAGAAATGAATGCCACAGATTTTGAAGACTAAACCACAAAGTTGAATTTTACCCAGATGAAAAATATCTTTGGCACTCATGGATGCATATGAAAACAATGAAGGAGTATTTCTGTGTTTCAGCAGTAAGACTCTTTTTTATTCATTTTTCTGAATTTATTTTTGCATAAGCATAACTTTGTAAGAAGAACTGTCTGAATGTTGTAAATAAAGAAGGTTTTTTTTTTTGTTTTTTGTTTTTTTTTTTTTTTTTCATGAGGATTAAAAGGAAAAGAAGCCCTAAGCAATTTTTGCCTGTAATGATGAGACCAATACAGGATACAAGGCAGGAACAGGACACTCACACCTGCTAACATTGCCTGCTGTTGCTGCCTGCCAGCAGTGCTCGACAGCTGGATAAAGCCCCTGTCACAAAACTCAGAAATGCTCAGAGAGAATTTTAGAAAACTTTCAAAAGCAGGAGTTTATTCTGGTGCACAAATGATGAGAAAAAATATCCCCATAAATCATCTTTCTCCCTTTAGAAACCTACAAGTTTCATCTTCAATTCTTTATCTTCAATTTTATCTTCAAATACCAGTCAAGCAATTTTTGAGGAAGACTTTTTTAACAAAATAAGAAGTTCTTAAAACAAACAAAAAAAAACAAACAACAAAAAAAAAACAAACAAACAAGAATTTCCTGAGTTTATTGAAAAACTGAACAGAGATTTTGAGAAGCTCGCTCTTTTGAGCTTTCTTTTCTTCTTCCTTTCCTTTCCTTTCCTTTCCTTTCCTTTCCTTTCCTTTCCTTTCCTTTCCTTTCCTTTCCTTTCCTTTCCTTTCCTTTCCTTTCCTTTCCTTTCCTTTCCTTTCCTTTCCTTTCCTTTCCTTTCCTTTCCTTTCCTTTCCTTTCCTTTCCTTTCCTTTCCTTTCCTTTCCTTTCCTTTCCTTTCCTTTCCTTTCCTTTCCTTTCCTTTCCTTTCCTTTCCTTTCCTTTCCTTTCCTTTCCTTTCCTTTCCTTTCCTTTCCTTTCCTTTCCTTTCCTTTCCTTATTTCTCTTAGATAAAAAAAAAAAATCCTGACTGCTCCCAGTTCCTACTGTAGGAAAATGTACAAAATTGTCAGCATTGTGCAGGTGACAGTGTCCAGCTAGCACATGTGTCTACCTAAGACCGTACATGGTCAGTTTGGTAAAGTGCCTCCTGGCACTATTTACAACGGATCAGCCATGAGATAAGATAACATGCTTGCACTGGACAAAGTCTTGAGGTTACACGTTCCTGCAGCGCTTTCCACAGTTTGTCATTAACCAGCTTTTGCAAGATGTTTTTTAAGTACCTTCATCCTGTCTCCAGCTCAGCACTGTCTCTCTCCCTTAATAACCAGGCTAAATCAGCAGGAATAATTAGGGAATCAGACACTACTTAGTGTCAGTAAAGGCAGCCAAATAACTTCCATATCTCTTCCTATTCTACAGGGTCGCCCTCCTTCTTGTGAAGCTCAGTCTTTTCCTTGCAGGCAGGCATAACATGCTAACTCAGAATGATTTGATTTTTGGATCGTGTGATTCTTGTATTTTGCAATTGGTATCCAGGAACGCTACATACAAAATGTATTTTTTCTCTCCTCTTTCTAGTAAATTGTCACTCCTCCAGCACATACTGGCTGGGTTTTTCCTGAAAACCCAAGGGAATGAAACACCCACGCCAATGCTATATGACGTAAGTAGCTAGCACCCTAAGGATCTCTTGAAAAGGCAAGCACTTGGATTGTTTTCTGAATACTTCCTTAGCTAAAATTACCACAATTCATGCCTGGGAAGTCTCCAGAGACAGATGTATTGTCATGCTTGGATAGGGAAATATAGATATCGCACTTCACAGGAAATTAAAAAAGGAGTATTCAAAGTTCATCTCCGCCAAATAATTTTAAAAGCTGATTTTTACATCAAAGTGCTTCCTAGAAAGATGCAATTACATGCAGTGGAAAACCCTGCGAAGTGTGTATATCCATAGAGTTAGAGTCTCACTCAAAGTCTCAGGTTCTCATAATAACACACGCACTAGACTTGAAGTACACGTCTCTTAATATACTCTATTACCTCATTGTCATTTACTTGTTGGTAATGAATGCGTGTGTTAACAGAACAGCATGCTGATGCATTTTTTCTGCCATTGTATGTAACATATTTTCTAATTCTTCTGCTCTATTCAGCATTTGACCCTAACGATAGGGGATTATGGTATTAACTCTCTACACAGCACACATTCTTTACAGACTTTCACTAAATACTGTAAGCCTGCTGCAGAGCGGAATAAAAGTGAAAGCATACCGTCTGGTCTTAAGCTGTGCACACAGAGGGTCGTGATCCAATTGGAAGGGAAGCAGAATTTTAAAAAGAAAGAGGTTTGACAAAATTTTAATCCTTGTCATTTTCATTTCTCTTACCCTGTGGATTTGGGTGATTTTATTTACACTGTCAGCTTGAGCCTAGGGATTGAAAATCAGGCTTTTATGGAGATTATTAAAAGTACATACAGTACACTAAAGGCTGGACCACTGCTATGTGCTACTAAAAATACGAATGGAGATGCTCTATATTATACATTTAAGGAAGTAAGTGCCACCCTCCCTGTAAGGCTGGACTTAGCAGTTAGGCTTATCATGATTATGCTGAAGAGCATGCTTTAACACAGGTATTTAGGAATGGTTTCAAAGCACCAAAGCTACACTGAAGAAGTGAGAGGTACCTTCAGACACCTTCAGAAGGGACAAGGCAGCAGCATTCCAGCTGAAGGTGTACCTGAGCAGTGAAGAAGCTCCTCCTAGAAGAGCTGCTGCTCTCCCTGTCTGGTAGCAAGAGGAGGGCAGCTGGAGGTGTAGCCCAGCTTCAGAGGAACAAGTGTTTGACCACAGGTGACTCGCTTCTGAAAGCCCTCTCTTGAGGCCTCACTCCCAGAGTGATGGAGGGTTCCTGGGCTAGTAGGAACCCCAGTAGCTTGGGTCAGAGATGCAGCATGGATGTGCTGGGCTGGGTTGCAAGGGCAAGATGGTCAGGTAGCCAAGGCTTCCTCAAGCCACGTGGCCCCCAGAGGCTGCCCACTGTGGGGAACATCTCCTGCAGTGTTACCAAAGAGCACCCGTGGGCTGGACCTCCTCACACAGCCACTGCTCGCGGGCCAGAGAAGAGCAACAGTAGGCAAAGATGGGCAGTGCCACCTCCCCAGCAGCACGAAGGGCTTTCTCTCCCACTGCACGCACAGATGGTGTGCTACAGGAGCTGCTCCCATGTTCTTGAAGACTTTGGGCATGAACCAAACCAAACGACTGGTCCCCGAGCAGTGCTCTTCTGTCTGCCCACAACCCACATCCAGGATTTTATTTTATTTTATTTTATATTTTATTTTATTTTATTTTATTTTATTTTATTTTATTTTATTTTATTTTATTTTATTTTATTTTATTTTATTTTATTTTATTTTATTTTATTTTATTTTAATTTCATTTCATTTTTGTAGCAACTAAAATAGAGCCCCAAGCTGGCATTGAAATACAGGTAAATCTAGGGAGGTTTGGGGACCTGGCTACTAAAACCCATGAGTCCCCAGAAGGTGTGAATTTCTCAACTCCCCACTTAAGAAAATTAAGAAAGTAAGAGCCCTGCTGACACAGCTGCAAGGTGATGGGCACACTGCACCCCTGCATGGCAGGGAAGGAAGCAAAGAGCCCTAGGCAGCATCCTGAGACTGTGTGTGGGGGCCAGGGTGATGGCCCCTGCTCTGCCAGCAGCTTTCATGGCATGGCCAGGGGGAAGGAAAAAATTAAAGATCTGAAGACACCTCCACCAGCCAAAACCTGTAAGCTTGTTCCAGCCCAGCCCTGAGGAAGCACACCCTGGGCTTGGCACTGGGGCTGATCCTGCGTCCCCAAACCCAACAACATTTGGTAACTCTCCTGATGATTTCGGCAAGACTGGGGTCACACCTTCACTTTATGGTTGTTGGCAGTCCTGTTAAATCTGCAGGCCTGAGGGCCATAGTCACTAGTATTTCACAGAGACCTTGCTAATAAGGTTATTAAAACAATTCTGCTTGGACTCTGGGAAAGGAGGAGATAGCTTTTGCAGGTTTTTCCGCTCAAGGAATCAAAAATGTTATTTTTCCATCCAAGGAAACTGTTTGCTTGAAATCAAGATACGTGACTCTCGCTGTCCTTATAGCTCTGTAACCTTGGCTATCTGAGGCATGTAAAATAGGGTTGTATTGTGCTAAGGAATGAAATGGGCAGAAACGCTTGCACAACTTGGCCATCTCACAATTGAAAATGGAGTTAAGCTGGCTCCACCTAACCAGAGTGCCAGAGCACAGGATTTCTGAGATGTGCTGTTTCCATACCTCCCCGAGCCAATTTTTAACATACTTAGGGTGCCTCCTCATAACAGGGCCAGAGACAAACCCCAAGGAGGACGATGGCAGTCTGTCCTTCAATTTAAGTGGCAGGTGGATTGGGCCCACTTGAAAAAAATTGGCTGCTGTTCTGAGTGCTTCTCAATGTGCCAGTGTCCCACTAAGACATCCAAATTGGCATCTCATAAAAATCAGATTGGCATCTGATAAAAATCCAGGCTAAAAATGACAGCCTTAGGTTGGAACTCTGACTTGGGCCTTATCCTGCAAAGGTGTTCAATGCCCTCAGCTGCCACTGACTTCACTGTGAGCTGAGCAAGCTCAGCACTTCTCAGGATTGCTCTGCAGGATTGGACTTATTGTCCTTAATACTATCTCATTCTGGTTATTCCCTATTGACCAAGGATAATCCCATGGCATTATTCCCATTATGCCACTTGCCATTCCCATTATAGTCTTTAACAATGTTTTAAACCTATCTTTCATTTTTAATTTCCTTAGCAAAATATGTGTATTTTAGTAGTATGCATTTACGTAGTCTTCTAAAAAATGTGCTTTTATTATACATATGGCATTATCATGTAGCTTCACTACTTTATGAGTCTGGTAGATGAAAACAACTCTGAATACAAGGGAAATCCATATGTCTAAGTATTTTTAGCACAAACACTGTTACCTGTTCCTAGTCATAAAAGTATAATTAAACAGCACGTATTAAAACAGTGCACCACAGGAATCATTGCAGCTTACTTGTCTGTTTCATTCAAGGGGGATTTTTTTTTTTTTTTTTTACTATCTTTAGGCTGGAAAGGAAGGAAGAAGCTATCATAACCATTTTATGTCTTTAGCATGTGCAAGGTACAAAACAGAGTACTGGGACCTTACAGACCACTGGAGTTTCGATTCATCTTTCTCCTTGATTAATTGCTAAGCTGCTTCACAATGGTAGCTTCAAAATAATTCATCAGCAAGGCTTCTCCAGCAGTGCTGTGATGCTTTCCTGCACTAGAGCCACCTGGTGCGGCGAGTGCTCCACTACTGAGTCGTGTCAGAAGAATGAGCTGGCTCCCATCTTGCCCACTGTCTTCCCAAATCCCCACCTTGCCCCCTTCCCAAAGCACTGACCCTTTCCTTAGGTGGTCAGGAGGTCTGAGTGTCCCCCTGAGTGTTGCTCTAGGAGTGACAGTGCTTACTACCTCAGTCCCAAGCCAGCATCAATCCCCAACCTTCATCACCCTGAAATACAGCTGTGTCCCTTCCATCTTGACCTGGTTTGGGGCAGTTTGTATCTGATCGATAGCAGACAAATTTTGGAAAGCACAGAAACCCACTCCATTGGGCTTCCCAGCCTAATATGGGGCAAGAAACAGGTACAGCTCCAGCGTGGTATCCAACCTGTTTTCTCAACTGGGAGGGACTGCTGTGTGCATGCTGCCCATGGGTTCCTACACCTAACTGGAGGTCATGGAGGAACGCAGGGCGTGAGAGGGGGCCTGAGTGACCAGGTTGGTTTTTCAGTGATGTTTTAGTTATTGGCCAGTTTGACACATCCAGAAAGACAAATTGTTTCAGATTGAATTGAAATTGATATTTGGAAGCACTTGGAAGAAGAAGAACAAGAAGAAAGACTGGAGGAAATAAGACTAGAAAGGGTCAGGTGGGTCACCAAATCCAAGCTTTCACAGATGATTAGACTGGAGAGTCCAGAGACATCCTACCTGGTGTGTCCCTGCACACCACTGGTCCCAGAATGCTCCCCAGCAGTATGTAACAAACTTAACACCTCATCATAAAACAGCTGCAACCTTAATGAGCCCCAGGAAGCAAAAAGGCAAGATCCATTGCTTTGTCAATAGCCCAAATCCTTGTAATAGAAGGGAATTGTTATGTGAAATCTCCTGCAAATCCTAAGAAATTTAGACAGATGAAGACAATTCCCTGCTCAGCAATAGTTCCTCACAATCTGATCAGCAGAAAATTTTTTTCCTTACCCTAAATCTGGTGGTCAGTTTAAACTTGAGTTTACGAGTAAGAGACACTAAGAGATTAGGGGCCCTATTCTACATCCTGCTCTTTCATTGTTCAGAGGTGGAAAATAGAGCAACCTAGAAGTCTAGCAATGCATAAACCAAAAGTAAAAATGACCCTTACTGACCTCCACAGACTGCAAACAAAAGTCCTGAAGCATGTGATTAATAGGATAAAACAATGGAGCAAATAAACAACCAAGTCTCTTTTCAAACTCAGCTGCTGACACCTAAACATCAGATACCAACTGATCCACATCACAAGCCCATTTTCTGTCCCTAAGAATTCTGCGACACAATCGTTTTCATCAGCATACCCAAACACAGCCTAAACCAGTGACTCTCTGCTCCCATCACTGGAATATCACTTCTTGGATGGGTGGATGGAAAGATTCCTCTAAATTTCCAGCCTGAATGTGTCAATAATCAGATTGCATCCACTTGTTCCCATGCCAGTATTATTCTTTAACTAATTCTTTTTCTTTTTGAAGTTTACCTCCTAAATGAAAATTCATCATAGCCCATTTCCACCTTAGTTTTACCAGATTAAGCAACTCAACAATATTCAGTATTTCCTCATCAAATATTTCCTCATCAAATCTCCTCATTTTCCTCAAATCTCCTCAAATTTCCTCATCAAATAAAGCAAAGCCTTTGTACTGATTAGCTTGAAAAGTTTCAGTGATTTAACAACTTCTCACAATTAATTTTAGGTCTGGAATGAAGTAAATATATTATTTTGAAGCAGATGTAGTTTTGTAATGATCTAAAAATACATTTTCCTCTTACAGCTTGAAAATAAGATAAATTTGAAATTTAAGAGTTAGTAGAAGAAATTATTTTGCCCTAGCTCCATTTAGAATGTGCTAGAAACTGAGAGTCGCATATCAGATATTTAAGAACAGAATTAAGGAGAACAAGGGAAAAAAAAAAAAGTGGGAAAATAAGTCAAAAAATTGAATCTGGATGTGAAGGCAATTTTGAGTCCTAGAGTTCTGAATGAAATGTGTAGAAGATTACCCGGGAATTGGAGGAAGATTTATTTATTTACTTATTTATTTAACTCTTGCTGTTTGGGATAAGTCTAAACTGCACATAAATGGCATCTATTTCCTTCTTCTCAGCCCTGATTACCCTATTTTAAAGTTCATGTTCCTTGTTTTTTGTTTGTTTGTTTGTTTGTTTCATTTTCATTTGAGAACTTGGAGTCCTCTGTTTATTCGTCTAATAAAGTTGATTCAGATTTTAGGGTATGGCAACCACATACTTTTTCTCTTCTTTTTAGCCCATATTTTCTGGCCTTTCCTGCCTTCCCTCTCCTCTCAGGTTAAGGCCTACATTCTCATAATCTATACTTCTTTCTAAAGTCATCTATATGGATAAAATTAGTTGCACCTTTTCTCAGCATTTTTTGCCTCTATTCAGGTTCTTAGTAGCAATGGGGAAGCTGTCCTACCGCTCTTTCCCTTTCCCTGCTCCTTCCATCTGGCCACCACACGGCTTTTACATCTCCAAGTGTTGCAATGTGAAGAATGAACTAAAACAAAATAATGACTCCATTACATGTCCTATCTCCTTCTCATAAATTTCAAAGCCAGATGAGGCCATTATCACCTGGTCTGATCTCTAGCACAACACAGGACTTCCTGAGAGAGATTCCTCACTTCAGGATAGGAAACAGCAGCCCTGACTCATAGCTCTGGCCCAATGTAATGATGGCTGTCTCCCAAGAAAAAAAAAAAAAAAGAGCAATCTTGTTTCATGTACTCTTGCATGAGAGTTTTGAATACTTGTTGTAGAAAACAGTCTAACATAAATTTTAGGATGAGAAAATTCCATACATATTTTCATTGCTCTTAAAAGTTTATTTCATAGCAATGTTTAAAAGGGAAAAAAAAAAAGAAAAAAAAAACCCTTATGGAGAAAATTATTTTTGTTATTGCCAAAATTGCATGCTTAAAATAGCACATCTTGTCTTTTACTCTAAGATCTGATAACAAGAGCATAATTATATCTTAACCCCATAAAATCACAGTAACTGACATTTGCTGTCCTCTAAAGGCAGCACTGCAGCCGTTGTTCCCTTGGGGGGAGAAACGACTACCTCGTTGAAAATTACACATTTGGGAGGTAATGTAATGTTCAGTGAAGGCCTAAATGTATCTCCTATTAAAGGAAATTAAGTTTACCATTTCTCCTAACAATGGCCTTAGGGAATTCCTCCACCAGCCCTGAAGGGCTGGTACCACAGGTAGAAAATGCCACATACCACTCTACAAAATTAGAAAAAAGCACCCTGAAGTTCCTGGCTTTAGCTGCTTCTCAGAAACTTCTCACTGAAGTGCCAACCTGCTCCATCTTAGCTTTACCTACAATGTTCGGCAGATGACCCATAGGACTAGAGAACGTGTTTCTCCCAGTCCAGGTGCTGACCCATTTCTCTAGCTTGCTCTGAGGTCCCTGGGGAGCTGCTCTGCCCCTCTGTGCCTGGGCACAAGCCTCGCCATGGCTGGGGAAGGCAGCCAGGGGCAGGAGCAGCTGGATCCACCAGCAGCCGTGCAGGCGTGCAAATTGAGCAAGTGTTTGGTCCGGAGGCCATTCAGAGCCCCATCCTCCCAGCAGCAGTTGGCTCGCTCCTGGTGGAGATGGAGCATATGCTCTACACATCCTCTCCTGTGATTTTATTGCCCCAATTTAATCTGCCTGTACTGGTGAGTATAGGTCCGCAAATAGGTGTTATTTACCTCCTTTTATCACATTGAGACCACTAAAATGTTCAGAAAAGTTGAACATCTGCATTGCTTTAAGCCTCTGCCAGAGAGCACACAGTGTACCAGCCAGTGAAGGGGAGAGCTCTTCTCTAGCCAATGGCTAAAATATGGCAGGGATTATCCTTGGAGAAATATAACATACCCTCTGGATGCCCTGTCATGGAGAAATAGCAGAGAATGGAAAATAAAGGAGTCTTGAATGAAGGGTTCAGGGAATATGACCGGGGGGCAGAAACCTCCATGAAATCTCCGAGAAGATCCACACATCCATCACCTGTGGCTGGAGTTCCCCAGTACCTGCATACACCTACATTATTAGTTTGGCCACAGTTAAATGTGCATTTCTGCTGATAGCAAATTGACTCTGCTTGGGCCAATACTTGTTTTGCTTTGCCACACAGAAAATCCTTGAACAGAGACCTCTCCTTCTCTACTTCAGACGGACTATCCTATGAGGTGCAGGTGAAGAGCACCCATGTATCTGGGCAGCACTGGTATTTTTCAGGAACCTGGTGTCAGTGTTAGTTAATTACTCCAGAACACTGTAAGACAGAGCCCATCCAACAGGACAGGACTAAAGCTGCTGCAGCCACCCCTCTGGAGCCATGCTGAAGGACCATACTCCTCCCAGGACACGGACTGGATGGGGCCAACTCTGCAAGTCCACACTCTTCCTTCCCCTGCATAGCAAAGCTGCAGGAGCAACCCAGGGAGACCTTGCTGCCTTCCCTGTGTGGGAAGGGGGCATTCCAATCTGGAAAGTTGCTTGCTACCAGTTCCAATTTATCTTGCTTTCTTTCCCCATGCTGGCTTTGCGGGACCAGTGTCCTGAGTCCAGTCCCAGCTTGTATCCCCCTTCATGTGTGTGTGTGCGCATTCTGCCGGTCTTCTGCACATCTCCTTGCTCAGGCCCATTCTCTGTTCTGCAAGTTGGCATGACGGCAGCATACCAAGTAGGAGGTTTTGGCTTGTGTGTAGAATTTGGAGAGCGGTTTTGTAGTAAGTTGCTATACTTTTTGGCTTGCAAGCCCTGGGAGCATATGGCCCATTGCTTGCAAAATGCTGATATTTTAAAATTGGGGGAGGAATAGAGCATGGCACATTTATTTTACTTCCTCAGTGCCACTATTTTTGCCAAAACCTTCCCTGCCACACCATTCTGGATCATGTTGTTCTATCCATCTTTAAAGTGAACCCTCTGCTAACTAAAAAGTGGACGACGTAAGATAGTCCCCTAACAGGTCTGAGAAAAATAGCCTTCCTCTTTTCAGTCTGCAATATGCATGTTTGCTGTCAATTAATAGCTGAAGTGAGTGAGCAGCTAGTGCAGGACTACTTCTGCTCACTCCTGAACTCTTTGCAGCTGGCCTTGCTCATACTTTCAACAAACATCTCTTCTTTTCCAAGCAATCAAAACTTTATGGACTGTTATTTCCTTCCTCTCAACTTCCCAAGAGCTAACACCAGCACACTTGAGATGCTGCAAACTTATCACTTCCACCTTGAACTAGTGGTTGACCTGAAGAGAGAGAAATGCCAGGAAATGAATTAGAGTTCTTAAGTACAGACAGAAGAACAGTGCTAATCCAGGCACAGCTCTGCTAAGCCACTACAGTAGCTGTCAAAATACATCTGAATTTCTTTTGTGCCTTCCCCAAACCATTTTGTAATGTTGAAAAGCACACTTTATTTCTGGAAAAAGTTAGCAAACTAGTGATGACCTGCAAGATAACGATTTACTTGAATTTTCAAAATGCTCTTGATGAGGTCCATCATAAAATACTAATAAGGGAAATAATTAATCATAGGATGAAGTCTTTTCAAGGATTAGAAATAGGTTAAGAGAAAGAAAACAAAGGGTCATAATAAGGAGCTCCTGAGAATGGAAAGAGATTAATGGTAGGGTACCAGGGGTATCTGTGTTGGGAACAGTTTTATTGACTATGGATGTGAATAACTCTTGTGAGACAACATGGAGGGATTGGTGATTCTTGGTTGATACCATCATAATTTTCTGGGCCTGGTTCTGTAAGTTTTACTTACACAGATAAAACCACTGAACCTAGGTGAGTTGTGTGTATGAGTAACAAAGCACTTGCAGGGATTGACTTTTGGTAATAATAATTATGAGAGACTATGAAGAATTCTAGATTTATATTGCTGGTAAATCTAGAAGCCTGATGGAAAAGTGTCTGGTTAAGGATTACTTGAGCAGTGTATATTATCAAAACTCTCCAATTCTTTCCACATACACTCAGTCACTCGCATGTGAGGTCTGTTAGGAACAGAAAATAATTACCTTCAAAGAAGGTAAATTGTGATGGGCCCAGTTCAACCTACCTTGATTTCTCTGAGCAGTTCTTTAACATGCAAAGATCTGTTTATTTCAGTGGCTTATGTAAGGGTGCCAGAATGAGAGACTCATTACTAAACATGTGTCATCTTTCAATGCAGAGGTTAAAGGATGAAAAATAAGGTGACTATACTGAAAAATAGAATGTACAAAACCAGAGCATACTGTAACAACATTGCATTAGAAAAATCCTTCCTCTGTTTATTTCTATCTTTGTTCCCTCAACCGCAGCTAAGAGATATTTCTTTTGGAGATGTCCAAAAAATAACTCAATGTTCAGAGATAATAATGACACATGATCTCTCATCTTTGTGGAATAATCTCCCTGTCATAGTGGTAGCAGCCTTATCCTTAGAGAAGAACTAGCAAGAACTTGACTGAAGAATTCAACATGATGGACAGGGAAACCCATTCAATGAACAGTTAGCATATGCCATATCCTGCAGGAATACAGCCCTTCTATTATCAGATGGCACTCGCTGCAGCAGGAACTCACCAAATCAGAGATATGCTGGATTTTCTGGGGCCAAAAAAAAAAATAAAAATAGAAATAAAAAAATGGGCGAAGCTTTGTCATCAAGCAGACAAAAATGGGTATTTTTCCCTAACCTGATCTGCAGGTACTCTATGCCTAAAACATTCAGGGAGGAGCCCAGGGAGCTAGGAGCCAGAACATGTGAACTGAATGCCTTCCTGCCCATGCCACTACCTTACAGGGTGGCCTTTGACAGGTCACTGCAGCGCTCCCAACCTTCTATGTCTTCCTAACCCATTCACCAAGCTGTTACAAGGCCTAATTAATTGCTTTATAGTAGCGGCTCATTTACTGGACCTGGGGATTCCCGGACGAAGAGTACCAGAGAAGTGCAAACTATTGTGGTATTTTCAAGTGTAAAATACTAATGACTTCAGCAGCTTTTCACTGCTCACTGGGCAGCCAGAGAGCGGCTGGAATTGACAGCTTCTGGCTGCCTTAACACCACTCATGTATCCATGGAAATGGGTGACAGATCTGCAGAAACAACAGAAAAGTTTTTAAAATACGACTTTGCTCCATAATCACAAAAAATAACCATGCTAGAAGAGGCGAATTTCATCAGAGGAATTCAAAGCACTTTCCATCCTTTGCTTCCTTTCCATACAACTTCTGTGAGCAAAGCGAAGAGCAGGGAGGGGACGTGGTAGCCCCACCACGACATGCAGCCAGGCTTGGGGAGGAGGAAATCAGCAGCTGCTTGGGAGCACAGCACGGCAGCATGAGACGGGAAGTGAAGATAACGGTGCCCAGCCGAAGCCATCGCCTCAATGGAATTATCTGGTGTGGAATTTGGCCCAGACAGCGCACTTCGCACCCCTGCTCCTCGCAAAAGCCTCACTGCTGGTGTTTTTACTGGTCTGTTTTCTAATGGCAGGAAAGAAAAGTGAGTTTTCAAGCAGCAGGAGCTGCAGATGCAGGGCCGAGTGGCTCTGGCCACGTAGCCAAGTGCTGACTTTCAAACTCCAGGCCTGAAAATCACGCCTGGATTTATTTTTGCCTATGCAGACGTAGTGTTTGTGGAGCAAATGGGATTGAACATCTTAAAAGTATGTACTTCTTCAAATTAGCTGAGGCTTTAGGCTCTACAAACTCTTCAGCCTCCACTCCCTTTATGTGTTATTATGAAGCAACTTGGGAAACAAGAGAATAACTGAGTTTCTGCACTCTCCACCCCCTCACCCCAGTGCTATGAGGCCTTCATAGTCCAGGACTGTGCAAAAGATCCCATCTTGTGTGCATCTTGTAGCATAATTGAATCAAGGTTGTTTAGCGTTAATAAGGTATCTCTGGAGTCCAGATGTTGGATTCACGTGGTGATAAACAGGAGAAGGGCAGCCCACATTTGCACAGCAGCAGACACTGACAGCCACTGCCTTGGCCAGAAGACAGAGAGCCTATGGGTACTGCAGGTGCAACTGCTACTGACCCAGGAGCTACAAGGGATCAAACAGCTTCCCTTCATTATTGTCAAATCCACCACCACCCTTTCATCAGCCCTGTCTCTCTGTATAGACCACCAGCCTCTTTTGTGACTTGCTATGTAGTTTTCCTTTGCTAGTGCTGCCTCATGTTTGGTTTCTGTCACTGTCCTGTTACTCTTCTCCTTGCTGAGAAACTGCTAACTCCTCTTTTTCATTTATTTACTTCTCTGTATGATCAGAAGCAATAAAGATGAGACCTAAAGGTTGTTACACCTTCAACCCATGGAGGGTTACATTAATTTTCCCTGCACGTGGATGACTCATCTGTTTTTATTCATGCAGTGCAATCTAGACGCTCAACTCACAGAAGAAATCCTAAGGCTGCATCTAAGCTGAAGGGTACAGAATATTCCTTCAGGTCCTGGTACCTTCCCAGGCTGCACCCAGGTCCCTGCTGAAAAGGACAAGCAGTCTGAGTGCCCAGCAGGACTGGAGAGCCACCAGTCCCTCAAAAAGGGGGAGTTACCTTGCACCCCAAAATGATCTGAGCCCATGACCCACAGGGCTGCCCCTGAGCAGAGGAAAGGACAGGAATAACAGAGGAGTGCTTGAAGCCTGCATTACACTACCAGTTAAAGGAAGGATATTCACAGCACCTGATTTTGGTGAACAAATCCTCTGGACTCCTAAAATTCCTTTCCTACAGCCTTTGATGTTGTTCCTGTGAGTATCTTGATGCTGGGAGTAGCGCTGGTCACTGACACCTCAGTGGTATTATTCACATAGTTAAAAATGCGTCTTGCTGTATTTAAGATTGGGACTACTTGTGTTGAAAAGCTGTCACTCGTTATGTAAGTAAGAAGTTCTTGATAGTCACCTTCAGATTCATAACAAAACAGCTTAGTTACAATAGTCTTTGGCTCCTTTTTAAATGTATATTTTTACATGCATCTCAGAGACAACTGTCACAATACCTACCATTGGACTACCAGTGTGATGAAAGAAATTAAACAAAAATAGATAGCTACATCAGTTCTACCTAGGACTATATGTGTGACCAATCACTACTGGAAAATCTAAAACAGATAAAAATCACTAGCTTTTTTTAATGCTTGAATTGAGCCACACTGTAAAGGAAACCTGCAATAATGAGATAATATGAATTAAAAATAAATACTTCACATGTTTTCAAGCAAGCAAAGCAGCATGAATGCGCTACTGAAACAGGTATTTAAATCCTATTATTTGAAGGTTAGTATTGCATGTTCCTAATCTGTGGTTTATTTAGAGGAATTCTAGACTTTTTTGTAATATGTTAATTTTAGATGTCTACTTAGATCCAGAATCCTTGAACATCAGAAAATTACAGACTACCAATTGTTACATAAAATGAAACTCAGTCTTAATAGCTATTCTCCAAAACACTTACCAAGCATCCATCAAAGAAGCAGATCCGTTTCCAGTTTAAATCAAGAGAAACAAGACTCACACTTCAAGAACGCATTTTGAAATGCTGATGTTCAATACCAGTGAATAAAATCAAATGTAAGGGCATCAGAGAGACAATTGTTTCCAGGGCTAGAAATGATCCTAGATATACCAGACAATGAGAGGAAAAGTGACTTACTAACATTTGTGCTTGATGGTGTCTTCCTTTTCCTCCTCCAGCTGAAGCCTGGGACAGCTGTTTGTCTTTAAATGCTAGAACACAAGGACGCAAAGGGGTCACAGGAAAACATCTCCTGTGCGAAGCAGAAACAGGGCTGTCCTTTTGCAGTTAAAAATGTTTGTGTGAATGTCAGTCTTACAAAGGAGACAGGACTAACTGAAGTGGAAACGAAAGTCTTCTCCTCAGGCACAGATTAAGAGGTAGCATTCTCACCAAGGTGACACCAGTGCTGGCTGAGATGAAGCATCCACCTCTTTTATGCTGGTGCCCTTGTCCACTCTTAGGACTCTTCCCTGCTATGTAACTGCATCTCATACACTATGGGAACATGCCCTTTGGGAGCCATGTCAAATCAGCCATGGCTGCCCCAACTTTTATGTTTCCTGTGGTGGCCTGTCTTCTAATCCTGACCCAATAGTTCTCAGCTGGGCAGAGCTCAGTGCCTCCCTGCTGCTCTTTCACATATAGGGCAACTCCCCCTTTTTGACCTCTGTCCTTCCTTGAGGGCCTGTATCCACCCAAGGCAGCACTTCAGTCCTGCCATCTATCCCACCATGTTCTGTGATGCTGATGATGCCTCAGGCCTGTAATGACACACGTGCACACCTCCAGTTCCTCCTGTTTGTTCCCTACGCTGCTCTGTGTGTCTCAGTACACAGGTGCTTCAGAGAGCCATCCCCCGAGTCACAGAGATTTCACAGAAGCAATGTGAGAGCTTGCCCCACCTTTCAGTCCTCTCAGCACTTCCTCACTTGTATACATGCGCTTGTGCCGGGGCCCTACGAGCCCTGCTTTGTGGTCCCTCCTGTCCATATCAACACGTACCTTTCTCTATGCCTGTCACTTCCCACTCCCTCTGGTGCCATATCTTTATCACAGCTATGACTTCAGTTTTCCTTAGACGTGGAAAGGTGTTTTCCCAAAGATGTCATTCCCTCTATTGCTGACCCATCATTCCCCCACATCACTCTTCACTCATTTTCCATCAGCATCTAGGTTAATCTGTTGGTCCCTTTGTTCAGAGCTCTTCTCTTGCTTGCATCTCAAACCATCTCTTTCTAGCATCCCTCCTTTCTGTTTTGGCTGTGTACCAGACTTGCTGCCCAGTTCCTGCCTTTATCTCCACAAGCGTCTGTCTCTGGTTTCTTTCCCAGTGCTCTTTAGACTCCAGGACAACCTTCCAAGTTGGCCGTTCCCTGCAAATTCAAATGCCTCCTTAAAACACACTTCTGCGAGGCTTTTCTGAAATGAGCCCTCCTACCATCCCAACACTAGCCTGCTGCCCTGAGCCCACATCCTTATCACAGGCCAATTCCGACAAATACTGGTTTCTGAGATATTAAAGATATGCAATTTCCTTACCAGGCAATGCAGACTTAATTTGAAGCTCTCCTTCACCCCTGGCCTCCCTCGCATTTGTTTCATAACAGCTTATACCCCTTTAACAACGGTGAGGTTATTTCTGGTTTGCCCTGTTGTGACTTGTGATCAAAACCAGGCCTATTGCCTATCTCTAGATATAAAAACAATGGCCCACTAAAACATTGCACAATACCTTATTCTTAAATATCTACTACGAAAGCATGCAATTCACTTGCAGATTATTAAAGCTGGGCTATGGCAGCATCCTAAAGGACTAAGCGGGTCAATTAGATCGGCCCTTATAACCCCAAGAGTGATTACCCACAGCCATCAGCACACTGTAACCGCTTGTCGAGCAAGTGAGTCAGAGAGCAATAAGGACTTTTAAGCAGCCAGCAAAAGCACTCAGATTCTTCTACAGGAGAAGTTTATTACGGGGCTCAGCATCTGTGTCTTGCAGCTGCCAAGTGTCCTCCATGTGTTGTTACAGCTGCTGATTCTGCTGTTGAGGAAGGGGGAGCAGAAGGATGAAAAGAGGCAGCGTCAGGAATGTTCAGTTGCCGCACAGCACTGCCAAGCAGATATTCACGTTATCTGCGTGCACAAACTAAGCCATCTAAACATGTGAGCTCACACGGCTCTTTGCCGGCTGGTCTCACACTACAGAGAAATCATGTGACGAAGCCACTAGACACTTTTCAAACTACTCCAAATACAGGATCTGCTGAAATCCCGAAGTAGCATACCCAGCTATATCAGTTTTGCGATGTGACAGGCTCTGACTCGTGAGGACAGACGAGAAAAGAAGCAGGAGGCTTTGGGGAGCGCCAGACCAAGGGGAAGCAAACTCACTGTCTCGCAGGCAAGACAGCAAGGTGCTCCACAGTGTCAGCCCACCACTGCATTTTTATTTTTATGTTTTGCAGTCACAATTCCACTTCATTTTACATAAATAAATCTGATGTACCCTGTAACACAGGAGCTCAGCCACTACCTGGAGAGCTATGTGCATGGCTAAATTCCTGGAGGCCAAATGTGGGTCCGGTGTTTCTCGGTGGTGGTGGATATAGGTCATGAGTTCCTCCCAGAGGAATCACAGTGCCCTCCAGCAGTGCAGGGCCAACTCATCACTGCTAGTTTTGGCATGCGAAAGAGCACCAGCATGACCTTGAGGCAGGATCCCGTGCTAACCCTGGAGAAGCCACCTTTTATTGCCAGACCAAAATGCATCCCAGATGGTTTGGATATTGCTTTCTTCAGTTTAACAGTGCCAAACTTGTATTGGTCCATGGTACTATTAAGCAAAGATAGAATCATAAGTTCATAGGATACCTCAAGTTGGGGGGGAAAGGGGAGAAGAGGAGTATGGGGGGTGTTGGACCTCAGGAGAACAACAAGTCCAACCTCTTGTTTGCACTGTTGTCAAATGTAGACATTTTTCTGCATTTCCAGGTATAAATATACTGCACTGATCTCGTCCAGTTAACAGTAAGCACCTCACTAGGAATTTCTTTCCCTAGTGGGTCATGAAACACAAAAGAATATATTTAAATGTGGAGCAGGCCTTCTTACTGGGACCAGTACATATTGAGCACAGCTTTGTTTTGTAGTGCTGAGAAAATATCTTCCTTTTTCTGCTGCCATCTAAAGTCAAAATGAGTCCATTTAAATTAAAGACACTTAAAGACCCCTCTGTGAACCATGACCTAAAACACTCAAGGAAAGATTAAAAACAAAGAAGAAACTAGATGCTACTTCTCCAAGTGTTATTTAAAATACAGAAGGAAGCATAAAGACACTGTGAAATCTCTGGGTGAATCTGAGCTGGGTTGTGTGTGCCTGTGTGTGACCTTAAGAAAAGCTGAAGAACACCAGTGTGAAAATACTTCTTTACACTATTTATGTAAGAAGAAACTTACAAGTTGTCTCTAAAGGTTCAAAGTCAGGTCTGTATAGATAAGTCTTCAAAGCAAATGAATTTGTGTATTGCATCAGGCAGTATTGTATTAGGAAATGTTTTTAACTGTGTTTAGTGATTGAAAGTAAGATACAGTAGCTTTATGACAAAGGAGCTTATGATGAAGGTCCTTTGTAATAGCTTTTATATTACTGTAAATCATGATGCTTATGGTTTACTTTTTATTAATTCAAATGAAGTGCAAATCAAATGACAGCTGACAGCCTATCAACAGGTTACTTCAAACAGCTGAATGTTATTTTACTTTATATATATTTCAGCTTTTAACAGGATTTTTGATTTTAAATAGTTTTGAGGTTTTTATCCATGTAATATGGCTGGAAGGCTGCAAGATGAGAGCAATATTTAATTCACGCTTGTAAGATATGGGTATTTGGAACCCATTAGAAATTGACTTTTTGTTCTCCCTTTTAATTTTGATTCTTTCATCAGAGATGCCAAGACTAATGCTGTCATGACAGATGGGGAGAGCTCATAGAGACATTGTACAAAAATTACTGGAGCAATGTGTCATTACTATGTAGTACCTTCAAAATGTCACAATGGAAGTAAAATTTATTGTGGAAGAGGGCCTGCTATGCAGGGACAAGGTCCCAATTCCTTTCCTAGGTGCTGGACAGTGTCACACTGGTTTTATTTGCACCAGAAAACAGCAATATAAGCATGCTGCACACTTGCTTAAAATCACACAGCCACCCACTGAGAGAAAGAGAACCTGCTCTCACTTGTCACCTACTTAATTCTGGGTGTCATTTACTTACTTGTCATTCCAGGTTGTTTCCTCTCTTCTCTATTTTATCTGGAAAAAAATAGTTGAGCACAACAGTGCCAGTTATGTCAGCTTCATATTAGTTATTTACTTTAATAACTTGGACACTGTCAGTGGTGGTATGTGAAGTGGTTAACTTCTGTAATAGGTGTAGGGATGTGGCAGAACTTTATGGTGTGCAGAAAAGCTCCTGATTAATCCCAATAGAAGCAAAGAGATACTCTTAAAAAAGTGTGTAAGTCACCATTTCCAGCTAGAGGAGTTAGCCATCACAGAAGAGTCTTGTAATGGCACGTCATAAAAACACATGGAGAGATTATGCAAGCTCTGTTAAAATATTGCCTTCAGTTTCAAATTAAAGCATTAGAAGTGACACCATTTCAAAGAAGATACAGTTCCACTCACAAATCAGAAAGTTATGTTTCTTGTTCTACCTTCTGGTTTCCGTGCATGGAATACTGTAATGGTTTTGCTGTCAATGTATATTAAAATGTGTCCATGAAAAAGGACTATTTCATTATACTTGTCTCTCCAGCTATTCAGAGCTTTGTTAACCATGAGTAAACCATAAGAAAATGAATTTCCAGCAATTATGAACATGTTTAAAATGAACATCAGAGCCAAATTAAAAACCACTGAGGTTGTACCCAGAATACAGAGAGAAGCATTGCAATGTTTTGTAGTATACACTGTCCCTGACCCAAGAGGTTTCACCATGGCTCTTGGGAAGTTCAGGCTCCTTGTCTAGTTGGGCCTGATCCAGACCCACTGAAACTAATGGCAAAATTCTCCCCAAATTCCAACTCCCAAAATCTGGGTCAGAAAAATGCCCATCTGTCTTTTTGTTGAAATTGCCTGAGGGAAAGAGAAAAGTGATACTGAATGTGATGGTGCTGCTTTTCACAAGAAACTGGATGGAAACCACAAGCTTGTTTCACATGGTCCAGCAACAACCTCCAGAGACAAATAGCTCAGTTGCTGTCACTGCCAATTTAGAGCTAAAAGACTTTTTATCCCATTACTAACCAACTGCTTTTCACCTGCCTCTCCCACACTGAAAGTCAGTATACTTAATTTCTTAAAGAAGATTGAAGTGCCTGAGAAATTCAGCCTTGGTAGGTGACAGGCCTCAAGCCACCAGTGTTGGTTAGAAGATGTGCAACGTGCCAGAACTTCTTATCTGCTGAAAAGGACACGGGGGCAGGTAGAAAAAAAAAAATAAAAAAAGAAATCACTATGGCAGAAATGCAGCCCATAAACTCTTCTTCCATATTTATGTCTGCCAAAGAAAAAAGAGTGAGAGAATACCAGTGTTGCCATAAAAAATGAAATAGTAAACAACTAGTACAGTTGTCAGGTCTTTTGAAAACAAGCTAAGTGTCTGGATGGGTCAGAGACTTTTCTCCACATCAGCTGGCAGAAAAGAGACCAAATTTGTCCCAGTGAGATTCACCTTCCAATATCCTTCCCCCATAGACTTCCATTAAGACAATGACAACTCCAAAAGAACAATAGTGCATCAAGATACTCCAACAACCAAAGAGTAAATTCAATGGAATATTATGTGCAGGTGCTATGACAATTATGCTGTTAAACTGTAAAGGCTCAATCTTCCGTGGTAATGAACACTGTCTGTAAGCTGCAGTGCTTTGGTCCCAAATGAAAACACACAGCGCAACCAAGAACAAGGCCCTGGGCTCTCTTGGTGTGGTTAGTCACTCAAGACAAAACAGAAAAGGTGCCTGTTCCCTTATTAATCAGAAACTCAGCATTCTTTATTTTAGACACCAGGGAAGCTGTTCAGAGATAAGTAAGCTCTCGGACTCTGCCTGCTGTTGAAAGGCACATACATACCCTTGCATATCTCTATCATATTATTTGGTCATGGGAGAAAATGACCCCTCTTTGGAAATCTATTCAGCTGACAAATCAACCCCTTTATCTGGTTTCGTACTGCTAGCTGAGAAGACAAGGATCCCCCTATCAACCCAGTTTGGTGTTAACTGATTTAGCTTTCACCAGATTATTTTTTTTTCTGAACTCTGAAGAAATCCAAAAGCGAGATCTTTGGGGGGCTTTCCAAATGAGGTTCAAGAAAGCTCAGCTGGCAAACCACTTTGTGTAGGGATGTATTCAAATACCCAGAAATGTCCCCAGAAGTGAAATGACATCATGAAGGGAACTGAAACAGTGGGTACAAAATGAGTGGCCTGGACTATGTACATAAGGCAGCAAGATTACAACAGTCTGTTCTGGATTTAAAACCTGCCTTCCAGCCTTAACAGGATTCTTTGATAAGGGCAATAAAAGAGCTATTAGCACATATATTTACCTGAGCCCTTAAAGTATTAATACCCATAGGAAGAGACAGCTAGCTAAAAAGTACAATTTTCTTTTAGTGAATTTTATTCTTAAATTAATTAAAAATAAAATGTAGTACTGCCTCAAAAGTCGCTAAGGACGGTTTCAGCTTTGATTCTGTGATTCTAGTTTCAGGTTTAAATACCATCTTTCTCAAGGAGCTGCCTTGGAGAAGTTGGTAGCACTGCCTGTGCAGTAAAGGCCTTACTAACCAGGAGTGAAGGTGCAAGGATCTGCCCTTGAGCCAACAGAAGCGATGACGTGTGAGAGGTTTCTGCTCCAGTTTTACATGGTGATACAAGGGATAGGCAGGTTTCGGGGCAGACCATCTTTATCTGTCTGGCTGTCTAGGGATTTAAGCTGTGTCTATCACACCAGCGTTTCTGTGTGCTCAGACAGCATCTGTAGGAAACACTCCCTGTTATTCTCTTAGAGTGAAGTGGTCAGGGCTTCTTATCCCAGGTGGGACCCCCAGGAAGGCTTCATATATAGAGGAGTGAGTGGGAGGAGTGGAGAAAAGTGGATAAGCGTAAAACGCAATTCTGAAGCAGAAGCCAGTGCAGTGTCTCCGCTCTCGCGATCCCTAAAAGGAGTTGCACTCGTTAGCCCCTGGGCCCTCAAATGAAGTCACTCTGCCCAGGAAGCTAAAAATGGTGTCCAGCGGAGAATACTATTTAAAGAGATTTCCCTGGGCATAAGGCAATGCCTTGCACTGCCTCCTGCATGCAAGGAAAGGCTGCGGCCCTCTTCCCCAAGACACCCCTGACTCTCAGAGCTACGCAGGCTGCCCTTGGGGCAGGGAGCCAGAGGGACTCAGCTCCTCACAGCTGAAAGCCCAGACAAATCCACAAGGAAAGGATTCCCACATGTGCTTGCCACAGGAAATGCATCCCAGGCATGCTGGAGCCACCTGGTCAGTCCGCACTCATTTCAGCCACGCTGCTACTGTGAAATCCTGATTTTTCATGATAAGAAAGACATTTTACAATACAACTTTTACGTCGGGTTAAGGTTTGAACCACTCAACCTTGACAGAGTCTCCATAACATCTGATTTTTATGGGTACCTGAAGAGTCCTTCTGGAATATTAATGTTCTCTGGTTCTTTAGGTGTATATTGCAGGTATCACAAACATATTTTTATTGGTATTTGATGGCTGCTTCGTTTGCCAAGTACTCACATCAAATTTATGGAAGGCTATTTCTGAGCTATATAAATGTGGGAAATCCCTTTTGTTGAGACATGGTATTAATCGTGTTAGTGCCTAGATGTCCCTGCCCTTATACTAACAAGATATACTGCTTCAGTGTCTGCAGCCAGCTCCTAAAAGTACGCTATCTTCCAACAGATTTTGTACCTCAGAGGAGATGGGATATCCTGGTTCTTTAAAGATCCCTTCCCTATCCCCCATGTATTCTCTTCAACTTTGCATATTTAGGACTAGATGTGTGGAAAGAATGATGTGGGAACTGCCTCATCCCAGGCATCAATACAACTCACAGCAGTAGCACTAGGGATGGCATTACAGGTCAGGATCAAATCGAGGCATTGCTTAGTATTAATATAAATGTATTTCCATATTAGCAGCAATGAGTACCTTCAATAATCTGCACTAGGCACAGTCAGGTTTGTTTTCTGCTATCCACAATCACACATTACAAAAAGAGGGGTGGCACTCAGCCTCTATGTGAACATCTCACCTCAGGTAGCCGTGACAGGGACTCCACTGGAAAAAAATGGGCTTGCCCACCCACACCAGTTGTTCAACATGATCGTTTAATTATGGCAAAGACTAATCCAGTAAGGATTGTCTCTGCTTCTAGGAACTGTGTCCAATATCTCCTGGAAAAGAGGCATATCATATTGTACTGCATCGTATCACATCATATTGTACCATATTGTATTGTATTGCATGATCTTTTTTTTTTACAATATGTGTTTATTTGGTCTTATATTTGTATACTTATTACCAGCACATTGTGATTCTCCTATGTATGTTAGTTATGCATGGACACTCTGTGCACAACAGCACAGTCTTTTAGTTATTGTCACTTTGACTCTTTGTATTACCTACTTATATGAAAGTAGGTCCATTGAGATCCAGCTAAACCTCCCTTAGTCTGTTTCTAACCCTTTCTCATCCTCCCTTTGTATCTCTTGTTATACATCATACCTAGCTCCTAGATTTGTCATCAGACCTAGATTTGTCTACCAGACACCTGGTGGGCTCACGTTAGTCCCACCATTTAGTCAGGCAAAGAGAAATTCCCTGCAAAGTGAGAAGAGTGAATCAATTAAGGTCAAAGGTTGCACACCCACAAAGCTGTCCCCACACTGTTGTGCCTGGAATTGTTTCTGAATATTTTCTAAAAACTATCCCATTAGGTTTTCTTATTGAAATTGGTGCTTGTGAAAAATCTGTTTGAATGAACCATGGAGGCTAACAGGCCTCCAAAAGTGACAGAGCTGCCATATACTTGGTCTGAGCTGCTTGTATGCACCTTGTGGCTGACCTGCAAATATAAACAAGTCTGAAACTTCCCAGAGTCCTGGACATCCTGCCCCAGCACAAATCAGCTCTGCATCACCTGTACAATGAGTGTGATAACAACAGAAATATTCTTCCCCATGGGAATTCCAGGAACCTGGTGGTTCACCACACAAAACTGCTAGGTAATAAATTATGCTTACAAGCACTGCTCTTTCACTAAAACTCTTAGGGCAGGTGGGGCATGTCTGATCACTTAAAAAAAAAAGCTCTATTTATTAGCTATATGGATCAGATCTACACTAGTGAAAATTGTCAGAAATTGTCAGAGGTCTGTCAGTAAATCTATTTTACACCTTCAGATGTCTGGCCCCCATCAGCACGGTGGACACAGCACCCATTTCTGCGCAAGATCTTACTGTTGAACAAAGAGCTCTGTAGAACATCAGTCCTGACACTGAAAGAGTGAGTAGCTTTCTCCAGACCAGTACAATGCTGATCCCCCATGGTAAGTAGGCCAATTTGTACCACATATGGTGATGATATTTTCTATCCTGTGTTGAGACCACCCACCCACTATGTATTGGGCACTGAATGGCAGCTGTAATAGAAAGATTTCTTACCTCAACTAATTGTGACCATGAAAAGATAGGCTCCTTTTCTTATTACCAGTCTTCTTAATAAAAATGCAATTATTTTCTTGAGACCACTTCTATGTACTAAATTACATGAACTATCTCCAAAGAGCAATGACAACTCACTAAGCTGAGTGTAAACTGGATTACTTCTGTCCCTGACCCATAAACTGCTCTCACTAATGTTGTGGTGGTGTTGACAGACTCTAGAAATAGCCATGCCCAGTGTTTTTTTGGTAGAAGATGGGTCTGGGTCATATCAGTGTGGGAGGTGAATTAAAAACGACAAGGGAGCTTGTTCAGAGTGGTCTCCTCCCTCTGTATGCACAGTCTCCAAAGGTTAATGCTGAACTGGGACCAGCATGTAGCCCCTCGGAAACATGTGAGTGAGTGATCCCTTCTACAGCTGAAACTTGGGGTGCCTGATACATTTTGTGCTTCCTGCCTCTCTCATATTCCTCCCTGCATTCCTTCACTGCGAAATGAATGGCAAGACTTTCTCAATGTTTTCTTTTTCCCAACTCTTTCTTACAGTTTTCATTTAATTTTAATGCAAGGGCACCGATCCTAGTTTATGTCATAATAGATGGACAACAATAGTGCAATTTAACAAAAATAAAATGCTAAACAGTGCTACATGTTGACGGAGTCATGATGGATAAAATTTGGAGTGTTTTGGTGGTTTATATCTTCAAAGAAGAGCTGGCAAGTGTACAAAGTGACAAATGTATTTAAGAATCTATGCCATTCAAATGATACTGCCACATGTCTGTTTGGGATTTTTCCCATCTAAATGTGGGAATATGGGCACAGACTCGCTTGCATACTGTGTTCTTCTAACATAAAGTGTCTGCATCTCGGAGGGTGTGTCAGTGGCACCCGATGTCACCAGATACACATTGCGAAGGAGACAGCCGAAATAAGTGTATGTTATGTGTGCCAGGCAGTCTTTATTTATTTCCTGTAAAAAGGAGGGGATCGTGCTCAAAACAGTCTCGCTGGAAATTTATATCAGCATGAGAAAGGGAAAAATGTATCATTTGCATTTCAAGGCATTGCAAGTCCCTATCCTAGCTGAAGTTGTCATCAATTGGGATACAAAGGAACCAGATCCTGACGTGAGCAACGATGTAAAAACCCACTAACTCATGTCATCTGGACTGAATTATTCTGCATTTACACCAGTTTCACTGAGATGGAAGCTGGCTCACAGGGTCTTTACCTAATCTATACATTTTGTGCCTTTTTATTCCTTTATTTGTCACAATAAGCCACCTCTGTTGCTGATTATTTTTTATTTGTGGAATGTATTCATATTCTCAGAGTCCATCTGCTAAAAGATGGACTATTTAAAAGAAGATGGCATCATTAGCTACCCTTTTTCGCTATAAAGAAAGGAGCAGTTCCCATATTTTTGCCCAGTTCAGTGGCTCAGTGGATGCACTAATCTTGCTGAACACTTCAGTTTAGATGGTATATCAATGAGGCATTCAAACAGAGCAGTTTATACACAAAAATTCTGTCTGCTTTGTAAAAGATTATCCTTTTATAAACACTCTGCGGAAAACATAAAAGCAAATAGGGGACAGCACATAGGACAGGAAAGATGTTAGCAGGGAGATTAATACTGAATGGGTCGAAATGAATGGTGCTTACCAAAACGAGGTCCAGATACTTTGGCTGCAGTGAAACATAAATAATGGGAATGACACATCGTTTATTCGGGATAATGAGTTGATCCGAAGTAGGGGCCTAGAACAAGAGATTAAAGATTAAATATCCATCTCCTGATGAATATCAGTAGCAAACTTTAACCTTTTCCTTCCAAAAGCACAATTTCTTTGAACAATCATGTCAGCACAACACAGTGAAGAAATGAGCTAAAGCAAACTTAAATCTTATTTTATCCTGTAGGAAAACACCGCTTCATATTTTAAGACTCAGAATTGTATTTTTATTTCCAAGCTTGTAACTCTTTCCGAATAATTATACGAGAACACAAAGATTTTGCTTGATGTTTTGTATTATAAAAATCTGGCTTTAGCATTTATTGCTCACATTTTAGTTCTCTGCAATAATTGAAGAAAGAACATACCCATCCTGAACATTCACTTGGGTGGAGAGATAATGACAAAAAGCAGCCTGCTGGAAAAGCACAGCATACCACATGCCGAATTAGAGTCTTGAATGCAAGGAGGACTTGGAAGATGTCACAAGCCTTGGATCAGGAAGGGCTGGAAGTGTAGCGAAGAGGGGAAAGGCACAGACAACTGGGGACAGCAGGCTGACTGTACTGCAGTGCTGGCAACCCGTCCAAGCTGGTCAATTAGTGGTCCTTCTAGCTCAAGATGCTGTACTGCAACTGAGGCAGAAGACATAGGACAAGTGGGAATCTGGATAGCTGTGGCTTGCCCAGAACTTGGAACAGAGCAGCTGCTGAATGCACGCAGCCAGCCAAGCCCCGCATTGTGGTTTTGTTGCTGATGGCTGCCTCCTGAAAGAGGGATAAAATGGGGGATGGGAGAGGAGGGGGCGAGACTTTCAAATGACATTTAGAAAACAGCCAGGCTGGGAGGCAAGGGCGAGTTCGGCATGCTTTCACCTGCTCCGTGGAAAGGGGTTCATGAGCAAAAGGAGTTTGTGGTTTCATTCTCCTCCCAAGGGAACATTTTGTCCTGGTGCCAAACCAGCATGCATGTACAGTTGGCAGTTTCTCTGCAAAAGAAGCCTAGGACTAGGAGCTGTGGAAAAGTATCCATTTTTACTTGGTAAATATTTGCATGCAAAACCAGATATTCCCATAGGTTTTTGTGAGGCTCTGTGAATTTGTTAAAAGGGAAGATTTTTGATTTGTGCGGCAGGAGTGTGCACACACTGACACACAGTGCCAGTGAGGATGTGATCCTAAGGGGGTGAGCTCACTGAAATGGTGGCTTGAAGGACACTGAATACTTACCAGAGGGCATGACCCACACTTTCCAGAATCCACACATTGGCACCAGAACAAAAATGTTACCATTTTATATAGTCTGTCATGGAAACATACAGGATTTGCCATGAGAAAGGAAAAGAAGGTAAAATTTCCCATTTTACCTTTTCTGGTTTTTCCCTGTGACCTTCAAGTATTCCTCCTGTTGCACAGGTATTGCTAGATCTCATGCTCTGACTTTCTCTCCTCTTAGGTCAGAGACCCAAGCTGTCTCAGACACCTTTGCTCCTGGGCTGTACCGCAACAGCCTCTCTCCACTGCCATCATCCTAAAATCTCCTGTAAACCAGTTTTTCCCCCTGTAAACCAGTTTTTCCCACGTCTGCTGCTGCATTATGGAGGCTATGTTCATAAGTTTCAGAAAGGCCAAATAAATGCCAGTCAAGGAAGAGGACTTTGGGTGTTGGGCGTAGAGGAGGCAGAGATGACAAATCCATAGTAAGGGCATGAAAATAAGGCACATGGCTGTGATCACCATGGTCAGCTAGGCTCTGCCATGTCTTTCTGGCTGAGACAGTCCAACACCAAAGCATGGGTCAGGTTCTCCACTACTGCTCATGGTGATGGTGGCAAGGGGATTGGCAAGTCCACTTCCCTCTGTGCTGAAGCAGCAGCCTCTGCTTCAGGGAACTGAAGTGCTGCTCTCTGGAGATGCAGAGTGCCATCCTCGGCTCAGCTACTTTGCCCATTTCCAGCACCCTTCACTGATTTCCTGCCAGACGGGCTTTTATCCTTGAGATACGAGCAGCAACTTTCCTTCCATTCAGAAAGGAGCAACCATTTTCAGGCATTATCACAGCACAGAAAATATGTATTACAAACAACAGAGCTGTGTAGGGATGCCAGAGCCCTGCTGCTGACTGATGCATGACCTTAGGAAAGCCCACATAACTGTGCCACACCACAGCGTGCTCCTCTGTGAAATGGTGACTGTCCCGCGCAGGGCACATGGCACTTAAGGAGTCTGTGCCAGGGTCCTTGATGACATGTGCATTTTTACTCTCACAGGGTCATTGGGCTCCTCACACAACAAAAGACACTCCCTGTAAGGTTTGCAGCAGATATTTGATGGTTGCTATGAGAAAAGTTGCAGTAGACACACACACAATTACACAAGCATGATGTAGGAGAGGGAGCACAGCCTCGAAAGCCCTGGTGGTGGCACAAAATGGCAGACACAAGGTTCCTTGAGGAGATAAAACGAGAAATGGAGGCAGTGGGCTTGGCCTAGGCACTGGGGCTCCTTGCTTTGTCTCACCTCGCTGCTGAGAAGGAGGGATGACCTCCCCGTTGATCCCAGTGCATGGCAGTGGGACCTATTTTAAAACTATTTCCTCCCCAGAAACTGTGACTTGATTTAAAACTAGCATCTAATAATGTGAAGCTGGTGATCAGAGCAGGACAAGACAGAGAAAAGTTTAGTCTGAGAGGAGCCAAAACTCAAGTGTTTGCAGCCTGGCTTGTGTGATGGGACTGTTTTAAAACGTCTATGAATAATTCTGTGCACATAGACATGAGGTTTCTTAGTGCCCACATCCACTGTGTGGTTTATCAGCCTGGAGCCCTGAGGCTGACCAGTCATGGTGCCTGTAACCACCAACTGCTGAGGGAGTTAATGCTCCCTTACAATCATTGTAATGTACCTCGAGGTACAGAGAATTGCTTCCCCACGTGCTCATGGATAACGTCTTTCTTTCCACACACAGCCAGCTCACCAGGGGCTGGACCTACCTGTGACAGCTGGGAGCAGCCTCCTGAAACTGGTGCCACACTCACTGGTTTTATGTTGGTGTAGTTCCCTGAGGTTTTGGTGACTCTACTCACCATGTGGGAAGAGCAAGTATAAAAGGGAAAAAACAATATTGTTACAGGCTTAACTGTTCTCTCGGATAATTTAAGTCAAGCTACACAGAAGCACTACTTAATTATGAGTAATGCTTTTATAATAGGTAGTATAGATTTAGAAGAGACTTACAGACTATGATGAATTGAAGCCTGAGAGAGCCTTATACAGTACCCGTTTGAACTAAGGGAACTGTAGGAAGTAAGAAGTGCAGAGATTGTTCAAGATCTCTGGAGGTTTTGGAGGGTAACCAAGAGTTGAACCTTGCAGTCCAACTGCAGAGGGGGACTTCAGCTCCCGCAGCTGTATGCATCAGCATGGGTTTGCTGTGTAGTCCATGGAGAGAAACTGGAGCTTGGTTCACCTCCTCCTAATAGCTGAGATGAATCCTACCACCATATACCTTTCTCTTCATGGACTGTGAAGGAAGCTAAGGCTATGTGCTTTTCTGGCTCATTGAATCTCACCTGTACAATATTTTATTGGTAGCATTTCTTTATTAACATTATGGTATAGGTATTTATATGGAATTTGTGTTTTTATAGGTGTTACTGATTTGCCAGATCCTCATGTATTCCAGTCTAAATCATCATGTCATTTTCTTATAGTGCAAGCTTTTGAGGAAACAAAAATGTTTTTACATTTTGGAGTTGAGTTTACTAGATATATACTACTCATTAAATAGCCAAATCTGACATAAATTTTATTTTCTTCCATCATAGAGTGGGAGGCTTAGATCCTGGCAGAGACCTTTGGACACTGAGCCTAAACCAAATTGTTACCAGAGCAAGCATGGAATATGGGGACATTTAGAGTTGTACCTAGTTACAGATCTGAAATCTGGGTTTAGGTCCACTAGTGGCAGCAGATAGAAATACATACCTGTCTGCATGTGGTCCAGTTCCAGGAACAGGATTTAAGAGTATCTTGTGGCAGCCTGATCCCGGGACAGTTTGTGAGGTCCTGAGGTGCAGTGGAGGGTTTGGCAGCCATTGGCAGAGCACGTGGGGCTGCACAGGCAGGCTGCCCCACTTCTACCCCTCAGGGACTGAGAGTGGCCAAGCAACACCCTGCATCGCATGGCAATTCCCTTCACATCAAAGGAGTCTCCCAGAGGCACTACTGAAGGCCAGGGGAGGGGAGGGGGAGCACAAGAGCAGAGCAAAGCTGCTTGAGAGGGGTTAGCAGTGTGCTTCCATATGCTCTTGGATTGCACCTTTCCACAAACCAGCTGTACCTCTCAAATAAATGCATACTGGGCAAAGCTCAGAAATGCATCTTTCTGGAGATTATTTCCATCTGCACATTACAAAGGATATATTGATTTAGCCACACTCCTGAGATCAGAGTGGAAACACTGTATAGCCGGGAAGCAGACACATGTGCTGCTTATCAAAGCTATACATATAGCACAAAAGACACCAGAGTGGAGAGCAACCAGCTATATTTTCACCAGCACCCGACCTGTTCTGTAATTCTCTA
Source organism: Anas platyrhynchos (assembly GCF_047663525.1). NCBI lineage: Eukaryota > Metazoa > Chordata > Aves > Anseriformes > Anatidae > Anas > Anas platyrhynchos. Next base: position 20,883,067 of record NC_092589.1, read on the forward strand.
AAACAAAGGAATAGGAAGTGCTGAATACTGCTGTTCCTGGGCCATGCAAATGATGCATTGGGACCACAACATTATGGGCTGAACTCAAGGGCATGAGGAATCCAAGTAGTTGCAAATTGCTGTCCCCTCACAATGCCTGTTTATTTGATTTATTTATCTATATTCCTCAGAGATGCAGAGGAATGCAATAATTGGCATAATGGGAAAGGATACCCCAGGAGATATACCAAAGGGAGAAGTTGTGCCTCTTTCAAAGATGAGCACAAAATGACACATGTCACTAGAGCAAGGCTGTATTCTTCCTGCGAAGCTCCTTTACCCATCTGCAAAAAGGCCAAGTTACCTAGTGCCCCAAATTAGTGGCATTTGGGTTTGTAGAGGGTGACATAATTAAGCTCAAAAATTGCAAAGCAAGAAAGTCAATTACCTAGGTCATTCAGTACCAGTGTATGCTGGCAACATATGCACCTCGGTATGGGGACTATCAGTGTAATGGTCATCTGTGGAGGCAGAGAGGTGAGTCAGCTCTCTTGTACCATTAACCCTTCCTGTTATGTCTGGGATAATGGGGAATAGAGTACATCGGTAGAAGAAAATAAACATATATAGGACAATCCTTGCACTTATTTCAGAGATTTCCTGTCTTTCTGTAGTTTTACAGTTTACTGTAAGTTAGGCCTCAATCAGCAGAAACGTCTCTGGAGTTATGGCAGTAAAGCTGTTATCAACCTTTTCTGTTCTCTGTAGCTGCTGTTGTACCCACATCCAATGCAGCTGTGGCTTCAGGATGGACCAGGACTAAGTCTGTATCAGAATCCGTGACAAGTCATCTTCTACAGTCCAGCTGAGAGCACTTGCAAGGCCAAGACAGCTGAAACAAGGCACACTCTACTGCCTGCTCACAGGGGAGACATGACAGTGGATGTTCGACCTTAAGACTTCCATCTCTTTATCCTCCAACTACCCAGGGAGAAACTGGTCAGAGAATCCCAGGCCCGGTGATGTTTCCTCAGCATGAGGTTTGCTTGCTCTGTGGTACCTGACCTCAGGCACTGCCCTCCAGCAAGAGAGGACTCCCTCTGAGTAAAGGCTGCAGACTCAGGCATGAAAAATGGCATAACTGCTTTTGCCTGGAAAATTCCATCCAACATCTGCACAGCAGCTGGATTTCCCAAGTCTATTATCTCATTTCACTGATCTGAATGGATTTGCTCTCAGAACAGTTGCAGATCTGTATATATCACTCATGGCTTGATTTACCATGGTTTACCTGAATAAAATAATAATTAGCTCCACTGTTTCCCCTCTGCCTACTATCAAATGCTAATTAATTGTAATTCATAAATGAAGAAAAGGCACATGAATGGTTATGCTGGTCCAAAATGTTGAATGGTTCTAAAAATCCACAGCAACCCTAGTCCAAAAACCCAAAGCAACCACAGTATAGGACTCTACTGGAGACTAAATTCTACTTCAGTGGCATTCCTTCCATTACCAGAGGGCTACATGCATATTTTTTTTTTACAGATTCAGCCAGACAGATATACATCACTGATATATTGGCCAAGCATGGGAATTCTTACTCAACCATGTTAATCCAAGAAGGGTCCCACAGGAGAAAGGATGACTGAGGTGTTCATCATGAAGCAGAGACACCAAGCAGGCAATGCCACCTTAGGCTGGAAGATTTAGATCCAAGATCTTAACAGCTTTACCATCTCCTTAATTCAAAGGCTGTAAGTAGTTTTACCACAAAGCACTTGCACCTCCTACTGAAATACACATACATGCCGACAAGTCCTCAGGAAAGGGGCATTGCACAGGAAAACTGAAGTATGAAGAACACACTCAAGGCATGCGTTTTCTAAGAGGCTGTGCTACAGGGTCTTCCACTGTAGCAGTCACAAGCTAGGTTTTGATTAGAATTTCACACAGTTTGTCCCTTCTTTCTGCATTTATCACTGCTTGTAATCCTTACATTTAGCAAACAAATCAGGCCATTCAGCTCTGTGTAGTCTAGTGACGGCATCCTTTCTTCTTTCTCCCTGTAACAAAAACGCTTTGAAGTCCTATGCCGTTAGCTACAAGTATTTTGATATTTCCCCAGCAAGGATGTAATAGGAGCCAAAACAAGCCTCCAGGTGCCAATATTACACCTGACAAATTAGGCACACGACTGGAAAAGGGTGGGCCCATCCGTCTGCTTAATGTTCATTTCCTCTCATTTCCACATTAACAGGAAGTAGTTGGAATGGAAAAAAGGCTTTCCTTAAAGACCCGGACTATCAAAGGCCTGGAGCTGTTTCTCCTTGCAAACAAAAAACTTGGAAGCCAGCTAAGTCCTATGATTTGGATCTCATTTACAGTGACTTATTTAACCCCTACTGACGGCACGATGAACAGGATGTTATGATTTATTTAACACTTAGAGCGGGTGTGAGAACAAGGTGGATGGTGCCCTCAGACGTAGTCTTTTCATAATTTATTGCTTTAAGTGCTTAATTTTTCCTCAGGGAAGCCTTTGATAGCCAGCTGCTGCACTGTAGTTAAGTGTATGCATTAAGCTGTAAAGCAAAAATATTAATAATAATACTAAAAATAATAACTATAACAGGAGTTATTATTTCACATAATAATAACTTTCACATACTGCTCAGCGGGAACTCTAAAGTGATATCCCCACACCAACTGGACTGACTTGAGGACATTTAATGGAGCAACACAGAGTATTGAATTTACCTTGTGAAGACCTGAGCTCCGCAATCTATCCAAACACACAAAGCAAACCCAGTCTTACAAAATAGCACATGCCTCCTAGGAAACCATTGGAGAACAGTAACAAAGATGGTTTAAAAAAAAAAAAGTAATAATTTACTGACATCTACATAGGTACCACAGGGGACTCTGACCAAGAACAGACTCACAGAAAATGTTGCATCTGGCCTGCTTTAAAGCTGAACGGCTGCTTAATAATGTTATGGCATGCCTCGGAGGGTTTATCTTGAAGCACCTTCTTTTGAATGATCTGTAATCTTTATCTGGAACACAGGACCATCCTTTAGAAACTGTTTTTATGTCAAAGTTACTCAGTGAAATAATGCACAGATCGTCTACTCTCTGGAGATCAGTGTTCAGCTCTGCTTCATGTCATTTCATTGAAGGCCCTTGGTGACTCTAGTGAGCAAGATCTGTAGGAATTCATGCACCTGTGGATAAAGGACTTCAACCTTGAATGATAAATACATATTTCTGATTTTTTTTCCTCTTGAGCATGCATGTATGAGCACAAGTTGTATTTTAATATAGACAGGCAGGTAATGCATTTCACTTTTAGGAGATGAAGTAACAATTTTAGCAAATTACATTCGTCTCTTTAATCTTATATTTCCATGCACACTGAGTTAAATGTTGTAAAACTATCAATTCTGTCAAAACCTAACAGAAAGAAAACAAGAAACCCTGCAATCTTAATGTCCAAACTGACTGGTGATTATCAGGAATTAAATGTGCAGGAATTCCAAATCTTTTCTGATCGGAGATGTCTAGATGACTTTTGTTTTTCCATAATTGTATGAGGTTCCTACATAGTATTTAAGAATCAATTATATTGCAATTGATGTAATTAACTCTAATAATCCAGTAAAAGTCAGTAGGAGGGCTATTCAAGTCAATAGAAAAGAGGGACTATATTATGAAGGTGTTATTAACCTATACAGATTTTTACTAGACATTTCCTTTTCTTACATAATAAATATACAGTGATGAGGAAGGCTGTCATTATAATTTAATGGGAACAATGGCTCATCACTTCCTTTCCTGTACAAGCCTTAACTAATTCTACATACGGTGTATAAGTAAAATGAAGTTAAATGAATCTCGCAAATTAGCTATTAATCATCCATCAATCATCTGTTGCTCCATGATTAAAATCTGCGTTGCATTCAGAGCTGGGAAAGGTATTTGGGGAGTGGCAAGAGCTACATGTGCATCTTCCAGTTCCTGTATTCATGCACTTCCATTTTGCACTGCCAAGGGTACTTACTGAAACCAGTGCTGAAGTCAGAGCGAGTCTCCTGAGAAAAGTTTCAGCCCTTCTCAGAGTAAAGCGAAACTCTCATTTACATGTTTATAGGCATTTCTCTGGCTTTAACGCTTGTGGCTTATGAGAACCTCATTCATACCTCTGAATTCAGCCAGACAACTTGTTTTTACAGGAAAGAAAGCAATGCTATGAGGTTAGGGAAACTGAGGCAATGGTCTGCCATATGCCATGCAAAGAGTTGAAGAGGATGTCTCTGTACAAGTTTCTAATCCCTTGTCTTATTCTCTAAGCCTTTTGCACTGCCCTATGAGTTCTGCTTGAATACGGCTCATCACATTGGGCTTTTTAGGAATTTCTGTCTTCACCTTCATCAAACTGAGCATAAGCCTTATTAGATATGGAACACTGCATTGATCTCATTAGCAGAAGTGCTTGTCTTGGCAGTAGACAAAGATCAGTTGTTTGTGCTAGTGTTATTCAATGTATGAGTTGCCTTCCATGTGGCTGGCTATAGGTGAGCCTCTTTTCTTGCACCTTGGCAGCCCCAGGTGGATCCTCGTGGTGTCACTTGTCCCTCTCTGAAAAAATTTAGTGGACCACTGTAGCAGGTTCCAAAAAGTATTCAAGTGTCCACACAGTGACTTGCTGATATATTGCTACCACATTCCTACATAGAGTTGATGTGATCTAACTAGTTCCAGGATAAGGCAAGGACGGACAATGTTTTATTTATTCTGGAGCCACTTAAAATTAATTAAATAGTGAATGAACTGGATCCCTAGTGTGGTGTCACTGAATTTAAGCAAAGGATTAGGTTGAGACTGAGGAGAGATTTGTCTGTCTGCTGTTAAAATGTTAATAACAACAACAAAAAAAAGTTATTTGGGGAAAAGGGAATAACTTCTGAGAGCTCTTCCTACACAGCCCCCTCTCCATCTTTGTTCACGTGTTCGTGCTGCTTCAGGTAAGATGTAGTACGTACTCAGCTAAAGAAAGAGGGAGCTGCGATGTTGTAATACATACAACAAAGAGGAGTCCAGTTATGCTTTGTAACTACAGCGCTGATGTTTTTTTTAAATCACAGCAGTAGGGCAAGTGCTCTACAGATATCAATAGTTGCACCAGAGCTGACCTATGTTGCACAGAATGAATGAGCTTTGACTATAGGAACACAGATAGGCAACCCTGCTGACTCCTGCTGAATAAACCTATTGTAAAGCTGGCAAGCAACATCCTTCCAGGGCTTAGACTTGTAGCTTCATCTAGTCTGGGACTCCTGAGAGCACTTTTTTCTTTATAATAGCATCATGTTTTCCTCTGCTGCTAAACGCAGAGGACATTTCTGATGTTCGCATTGCAAGCTTCACTTGCGGTGTACTTGATTTGGTGTTGTTTGACAAATCCTTTGCTCTAATTCAGGAGCCAGTTCTGTGATAACAAGGACATAGATGGAAAAATTGGTGCTCCATGAGGCATTAAACCTCTTTTTTTCTTCTCGTTGTGGGCCAAAGCAAAATGCCCACAGGTGTCATGCAACCCTGCATACCAATAATTAGTTTACCACAGCAGGTGTATCTCACCACAAAAGCCATATTTTGAAAGTGGTGTCTTTTTTGGGGGGAGCACAAAAAAAACTCACTGTTTCGGCATGGGACGCTGGTTACAATGGGGTGTAGGCAGAACACGGGGAGCTTTGCTGCCCTCCACCCCACCGGTGCTACCTGAGAAGCACACGGGCGTTCCTCAGGTGTCTTTGGGGCTGCAAGCAAGCCGTGCCAAAAATGATAGACCGAGAATCGTTAAAGTACGGCAATTCAGCAGTCAAAACTTCCTTTATTTAAATCCCCAAACGCCACTTAGTTACACAATAATCTCAGTTCTTTCACGCTCCGCGAGCTTGCCTGAAATTGTCTGGAGCAGCTCCTCAGGCAGCACAGACAGCCCCAGCCCGCAGAAGGCGGTGGAACCGGGATGGTTCCCACCAGCTGCCGTGCTGCCCCAGCTGCGATTGCCTTCCGCACACAAAAGATGACAATAATTTACAAAATCAAAAGAAAAAACAAACCAACAACAACAACACAAAGACTGTCCCCTCAGTTTGAATTATCGTCTGCAAGAAAAGATTCCAGTGTTCAGGCTTCCATGGAAAATCAATACGGTCTTATCTTTATTTTTTTTTTACTTAAAAAAATACTTGGGATGACAGTATTAGGTAGCACTGTGAAAAACAACTAAATATAGCTGTAGATCATGGTGGGTGTGAATGGAAAACAAAGGAGTCAGGAGCCGAGCTCCTGCTGCTGCTACGTCACTATAACACCCATAATTATGTTATTATGTACACTGCCCACTTCAACTATATCTGGACACCACTTACTATGATAAAAATCTGATTAATAATATGACATATAATCTTGGTTCCTTTGATGAGCATTAACTTCTGTCTTCTGTATTGTTTTTCAAACAGACAGGAGATTTGTTTTTGCTTCCCTTCTACAGGGAGTTTGGAAGGGTGAGCACACAGGAAAATGTAAATGTGTTTTTTAAAACCTCATTGCTGGACTCATTTTATCTCAGTGTTCAATACACTGGGTCTTTTCTAAAGCATTGCTGTGCGTGAATTCTCCTTCTCCCAAACACCAAGATTTTATAAATATATAATCTCCAAATAGAAACTCATCTAGACTCAGGGCATGTTTAGCTATACAACTACTATGCCTTTTTATCCACTGCTTTCAACCTTAACGTGCTCTCATATCAGATGAAGATGTTTTTGACAGAAGTGTTTTGTTTCCTATTAAGAAGTTAGCACGCAGGGGAAATCCTCATTTCATTGACATCAGTGGAAAAATTCCCACACGCTCCCTTACACAAACTTTATTTTCACCCTGTCCCCTTTCTCCCCCCTCACCTGCCATGGACATGATTCTGCCTGGAAGCTTTTTGACTGTGACCATGATGCTGTGGCAGAAGCAGCTGTGGTGGCACCCACTGCACCCAGTCCCTGTGCCCCGAGCTTGCCTCGCACTTCAGGTGCTTCTTGCGGTGGCCCCATCACTCCTCTTTCACTGTTTGTGTCCCAAAAACCATCATGGAAAATTGCTACCAATGTACTAATGCTTGCACAACGTGAAGGATTTTTAAAGCCCTAAGAATTTTTTTTCTTTTTTTTTTTTTTAAAAAGATCTGGAAAATGAGAGGGGCAAAATATAACAGGCAAGAAAGTGAGTGAAAAATGATGCTCTCTGAGATGAAAGATTTTTTTCCCCTTCAGCTAAATGAATATTCAAAAAGCCTATATGTTTTTATGTCTTCAGCCTGTGAGGTTATCCTAAGTGGTTTGTTTCACAATTCACTAGGAAAAACCCTCAAGATATTTCTAAGACAACAGTTAAATGTCTCATTTTCATCTACAATAGGAGAAATCTGCACTGCCAACAGCTTGTTCTCAGAATTCCACCTTAAAACAGTTTTAGTACCACCAGACCAGAAGGGTTTGATGCCAAAGAGCTGTTCTGTCCTATTGAAAGCAGAGAATGGCTTCCTCTGCAATATGTACAAAGAGCAAGGAAATTTACTCAATTAATGTGAAACACAAAATGGCATCTGCCATCTGGAGATGCACACAAAAGCCATGGGCAGTCAAACACTTCTTAAGACTTTGGCATGTAAAATTAACATATTTTAAGACTTAAAGGGACATGTGAACTCCCACTATGAGAGTATTTCATTTTTCTCACAGCAAAATAAAATAAAGAATAGAGTATTTCCAACACAGTGTCCCAGAGACAACAGTGCTAACCACCTACAAAAAAATTGCCTGTGACACCAAGGCCACCATTTAAATTCTGCTGGATGGGAAGGAAGCAGATTTTTATATAAATACACATTTTTAAATAGTGAACAGAAATAAGTTTTCATTACACTTTACCACCGTTCAAACTTAGTGTGGGTGAGAAGTGTGTAGAGTGGGCTCCCTTCGCTTTAAGTTTTTAAGCTCCCTTTTCTTAAATGAAATGAAGAAAGTTTGGCTCAAAGAGTCTGTTCCCTTTTGTGCATAGAAGACACACTGCTTAAAAAAAACACACGACATATGGTATCTAAGTGGTCACCACCATAAATTATTCAACCTCTGCTCGCTCATCAAACGTAAATCTAACAAAATGCAAAACCTGAGGCCTCACCGCCAAGCACACAGCCACAGATCCCCATGGCACACTTCTGGCCCCACAGACCTGATCCTCGGATCCAGAATGTTCCCCCAGGCACCCGCAGCGATACACAAATGTACCTGTGTTTTCCCCTACCTGCTTCCTTCATTTTGACGTGGCAGCACATTGTAAGTTTGACAAAGCCTGTCTCTTGTATTGTGCTGGAGAAACAGTGAGAAAAGCAGAGCAGAGGGGAAAATCAAATCCCTTCCTGCTTAAGACAGAGCCTGTGGCTCAGCAGCGATGCTGCTCAGGACCATTTATGATACAAGCACAAATCCACATTTCCCTTGCAGAGACAACACTCCTTCAAGCACCCCACACCTTCGTGGTGATTACTTTAATTTTCTTTTATCAGATGCTCCATTTTTATTTTTATTTTTTGAAAGCCCAGAAATGACCATTTCAGAGTACATGGGAAAGTTGCTTCACGGAAGAATTCAGAGCCAAGGACACCAAACCTGCAAGTACTTACTCCTGTGAATTGTGATAATGCAGTCTGCACAACACAATGGGGCTATACACGTTGCATGCATTTATTCTGATGCGTAGAAAATGGACCTCAATGAACAGAAGTATTAGGGAAGGAATGCAAGGTGAAACAACTTCTCAAACAGTGACCCTGTCGCTTGGTCTGCAAGTTTCTTGTTTTATTATATTGACAAAGATGTGTTTTTTTTACTGATCATTTTCTTAATTAAAGCACTCTCCAAGGTAACCCATTAAAAAACTCAAACACAAAGCAAAAGATGCAAAATCCATCATTGCAGTATCAATGTGCATGTGGCCCATACATTTTGTGATATATTTTACAGAAAAAAAAAAAAAAAAAGAAAAAAAAAAAGAAATAAAAAGCAGCAAAAATTAAAAATCATCAGAACCATACACTCAGCCAGAAGAAGGGGGCTGCTGGGCAACCCGCATGAATTTTTCTCTCATTCAGAAGCACAAGTCATGAATTGCCAGGTTCCCGAAAATGCATTAAAACATCATTTAAATTTTATTTGCCAGTTTGTTGATTTGTGCTTGCGTTTCTGAGCGCGTGTGTGCGAGGGGAGAACCAGAGACAGGGAGAAGAAAATGACTCATGCCTGCCAACGTTACCCTGCAAGTGGTCAGAGCCGGGGGCTCTTCCCTGGGGGAATCTGCAGCACCGCAGCAAAACTCGAGCTAGCCTGCAATTAGGGTGCCGGCAGCGAGTCCCTCCAGTGCGAGCCATGATGTCTGGCACGGTTGATGGGAGCACTCTGGCTGTGTGTCCTGAGCTCTGGGGCCAGGTGTGGGGTGAGGCTTAGCCCCATAACTCCAGGCTGTGGAGCTCTCTCAGACGCCGCTTCCCCAAGAAGGGTGCAAGGAGGAAGGTTGGGAGCAGGGCTGGTGTCTGGAGCCACCAGCCCAAGACTTTGTGAAATCATGGAAAAATAAATACATTTGCAGTGCTCCTATTTGTGCCCCATGGGCTCCTGCATGACCCCCAAACAACCCTTCCTATGTCCCAACCCCATCTTGCAGAAGAAACCACCACCACCACTGATGCAAAGGGCTCTGTGTTGCGAATAAAAGCAGAGACCTCAGCAGAAGAGAGACGGGTTCCTGGGCGAGCAGCACGAGCCCCTGCCAGGGACAGCCTCCAAGTGCGGCATGACGGAGATGCTGCTGGATCCGGACAGCTGAGGGACGAGCTGGGCTTTGCGGGCATGTCACTGGGATGACATCCCACGGCTGCGGGGGCCAGGGCCGCCAAACCTGCTGGCGGCCAATCCTTGGAGTGTCACTTACACGGACGCCGAAGTAGTCTTCTGGCCCGCCCTTCAGGACAAAGATAAGATGTCAGGATCGGCTAATAGGAAGTGACAAGAAGAGATAAAATGGATGGGGAGGGAGGGAAGGTTTAGGGTTGAAAAGGCATTATTCTTCCCTCTGATGCCAGCCGTGCGAAATACAGGGCTGAGTTAATTAACAAGCTATTTGAGCACTTTCATCCATTTTTGCATATACTTTTTTTTTTTTTTTTTTTTTTTTTTTTTTTTTCCCTACAGATACATATAACACAATTAACCTGTAGCTTTTTAAACAATTGTACCTGGCAATCCCTTCAGTCTGGTGGGGAAAACATTGCACTTTTACAGGAGAAAAAAAAAGGGTTTTAATTAGGGAAGAAGACTGCAAAAAGTCTTTGTTCGTCTAGTCTTCCAGCCATAGCCTTCCATCTGGCATGGGAACCCATTACCAAGACATCTGAGCGTCTTACACAAAAAGTCAAAAAACAAAAACACAACAGGAAGGTATCGAGTTTCTGGCTTTCCTCCCTCTCCAGGGTAGAAAATCCTATCTGTCAGCCTTAGCTCACTTGCAGTGAAGAAATCTGTTTCACTTGACAAAGTCCTATTGAGCACACAGGGAGAGGTTTGGGCTGGCAAGTGCCTGTGATGCTTGTCCCCAGGTACTGCTGGGTGCCACCCCTGCCAGGGGATGCGTCCCCACTGTACCCATCCCACTGCACGCACCCCAAGACTGCTGTCCTCCATCAGCCCCAAAAACTTAGCAGAAAACCTAATCCAGAGTGCCAGGCTTTCAAGATCATAGCCACGCTGGGATTTTAATCAGTTTTTTGGGGGATGAAGTGTCTCTTGTGGGTACAATGCTGAGGGCAAGAGGTTGTGATCTCGGTGCCACAGCCATACAAACAAACACCAGCAGCAGGCTGCCACGTTCGGCAGAGAGCTGAGCGCATCCTGCAGGCACAAAAAGCTCCCTCCACACTGCAAGGGACTCGACACTTAACCAAGCCACAATGTGTTTTGAAGCTTTTGCCAAAAAGTACAAAAACCTGTAGCCAGTGTAGCTAAGCATTTGATAACAAGCGTGGTTTCTTCTGCTTGACATATTTTCCTGGTGTATTTGTTTGTAAAGGTAGAGATAAGTACAGTAACACAATCTGTTCTTTAATATCATAGGCAAAGAAAAATCACTAGTCACTAGCTACAACAGTTGACAATATTTGCCAGACAGCTGCAAGTATATGTTTGGTGGTTTTATTCCAAAGATCTCAAACAGAGCCTGATCCTGAAAACCCTTCTTCCCTCCAATGACCCTCAGCTGTAATAATAACACGAATAAAAAGCAACCGCTGGTATACGGGAGGAAAAGAAGACGAGGCTCCGATTCCTCCTACGATGTCTGCAATGGTTGTTTTCACTACAGATAAGAAAGCAGACTGGTGTGTGCAGCGCAGCAGAAACGAGCCACTCTGCCCATATGTACAAGTCTGACAGTCGGCTACGGAAAACACGGACTTAAAAAACTCTTAAGAATAATTATTAGAAATCATCGCCAAAATAACATACATCAGCCTTGATTAGTTACATGAAAAAGCAGCCTTAAATTGATAGTTTAAAAACAGGAAAATTAGCGGTATGATTAAGTATGAATGGCTAATAAAAAGAATTTTGCTAAAACAGATTAAGGTTCAGATAGAGGTCACAAAAGGAACTGATTGAGGAAAACTGTCATTTTTGCTGGGACTCTGGAGCTGTTTTAGCAATGCTGTTTCCTCTGAATCACAGCTTTGTAATGAGGAATTACACTGCTGGGGTTAATAAAGAGTTGGCACAGGTTTACCCCAAAATTTCAGTGAAAACTATATGGTCCAAGAAAAAGGCAAGTTCCTTGTGAGATGTTTGTGCTTTTTGGCTGCAGATGCCTCCAGGAGCCTTTTTATTCATCTCAGATCAAGAGCTGAGCAGAAAGTGTGAGCCGAAATTCAGCGTTTCCAAGGGAGAGACTTGCAGGGAGACTTTTTCCTGGCGATGCCTGCCTTTGTGCATGTGGACACCAGCAGTCTTCTGCTGCAAATGGGACACTGCCAGTGCCTGCACACGATAGGCACGGCTGACCTCAGGAATTTCAGGCAAGAAGTGATCTTCTGCATGTATTTCCCTTCTGAAAACCACTCTGTTTTCTTGCTATCCCATTTGCACAGAGCTGGGGTGATTCCTGAAGAAGCCGAAGAGCTGACATGCAAGTTCTGGCACCTCCTTGCATTTCAATCCCATCCTGCTGGTCTGTAGGAGAAGACTGGAAGGACCGTAAGTGATCCGGTTGTTCTCCATCACCTGCTGCTCCAAGTCCTGTGGGACTGTACATCCAGTTCTGCACCCGGGGCTCCTCCAGGTACTTTAAGGAGCTTTGCATCAGTGAAACCCTTTGGCAGTGTCTGCTGCCTTGTGGATACACGGCTCTGGTGCCATAAATTGCCAAGTCTGCAAGCTGGGGGTGATGGATGGGGATGGGGACGGGGATGGGAACGGGGATGGGGATGGGGATGGGGATGGTGTGGGGTGTTCCTCACTTTTTTTTTTTTTTTTTCCTGGGTTGGCACTTTGCACAAGGGGGAGCTGACACGTCTGGTGGGCTGCTGCTTGGTGCCATGACCTGTTGCTGTATTTATGACCGTCACCATTATGGGGGTCAGCAAGCCATCAGGAAAGCCACTGTAGAACCGAGTCAGAAAAAGGCAGTGCCCGGCCTGGCTGCGCCCCTGACAAGCTGTAACAGGTTCTGCAGCGGCACCTTTTCTGTTGCTAAATAAAGAAACTTCTGTCTCGCAGAGCCTAAACCCCTTGCTGAAAGATTGAAAGGAAGATGGGCGGGCAGGACAAAGGGGCTGTGTGTGATTTTTAATGTTTGTTTGTTTGGGTCCTGGCTGAAGGGAATTCACATCGAGCAAAGCGCATTGACACTTGCAAGAAAATAAGTCCTCGGTTTTAGAAAGGGCAACTGCTTCAGACGGGCAGAATTCAGAAAGTCAGAACCATGCAGATAAGATGACTGTGCCAGAAATCGCATTTTTATTAGTACATAAAACACATGTCACTTGACAATGAGTATCTGAAGCACGGAGTGAAATAACCCTCCAGCAGTGAAGTCAATATTTAAATCAATATCTCTGGTAAGGAAAATATCTTACTCATTGATATAGATTGGATTTTTTTTCCTTATGAATCTCTCAGGAGGTAAACAGTGTATTTCTCTTGCAAAAGCAACTGAATAGCATTGCCAAGTAGGTCTAATCATTCCTAGAATCCAATAGCACAATGCTCTGAAATTATTAATGTTGTTATAAATGCCATTTGACCTTTATGTCAAGGATGTATTTCCTTTCCAGAAAAAGGCACCTACATTATTTTCGCCCTGCCGCTGTGGAGTGCGAGGCACTGGTAACTCCCAGTAACTCCGGAGGCAGCGCAGGGCACCCCGGGATGAATTGTTTACATGATGCAGGTACCTCTGGCTCAGCTACTCGAGGCTAATACCCGCAGGAGATGTTAGTGCCTTTGTGCTCACTGCTGGGACATCCTCCACCCGCTGCAGGGAAGCTGTGCAGCACCACAGAGTGGACCCCAGGCTGCTGCCAAAGGGGCACGACCAAGACCATGCCCCAGGGGCGTGCATCACCTGGACTAGGGGACTCCTGCGTCCTCCCCTCCCCAGGTTTATTCTGCATTAGAGAGCCATTGTGGGCAGGTAAATTAGGTAATCCTGGGTGCAGAGCCCAGGGTGCCTCCCCCCCTGGTTCATTCACCTTTCACAAACTCAGGCTCACTCCTTTTTCTCCTTTCAGCCCTGTGATAGTTCGGTCCCTTGCTGCAGCAGAAAGAAACCCCAAAAGGAGGGGAAACAAACATCCCATCTCACAGCCCCGTGGCCGGGGCACTTTTTGTGGGAGAAGAGAGCCTCGATTTTGCCTGGCTTCAGGATAAGGAAAGTGTTAAAGGCAAATTTCCCGCCCTTAGGCTAGACACCCTCACTTGTAGGCTGTCCTATGAAAGATGGGAACTGACACCACCATGAGGACATCTCGCAAAGAAAGCAGTACCGAGTGGATTTCTGCTGGAGCCAGTAGGCATGGAGAAAGCACATGTCCTGGCTCCTGGCAGACCCCCAGCTACCCCAGTCCTCAGCCACCCGCTGAGGGGCTGCCCAGAAACAGAGATGGCACTGAAGCACCAAGGAGCACATCTCCTGAGCTGGACGAGCTGCAGACACCTACACTCACCCTATGTTCTGCTCTGGGCTCCTAAACCCATTGGCTTTTTCAGGATTTTACAACACACCCAGCCACCTACACTCTTAAAATTCTCAGTGTATCCCTTGTTTTAAATTGTTATTAGTTGCATCTGTGTCCCGGAAAAAATTGTCCCTCAGTGCCTGTCAGGACTGTGTCCTTAGTGGTGACAGATAATATGCACCCTGAAAATACCAGGAATGGTTTTTATTAGAGAAGATGGCTCCTTAAAGCTGTGCCTGTATAATATAAAAATAAATTAATTCAGCACACACACACACCAAAAAAAAAAAATCATCAAAATAATTTTCCCTGGGTTATAATCCCTCTACAGAAATATCATCCCCTCTCTTAAAAACACCAACCAACCAAAAGAAAGTCTATAAAATTAAACGACGTTTCCTGTTCAATACCAGCTTTGATTATTCAGTGGGGTAGAGTAGGGTTTTACACTACCAAATCGCTTCCTCTTCTCCTGCTTTACGACTTTAAACTTCTTAAGACTTTTAACACCACTGCTAGGGCAGGCAGGGCAGCCCACGGTACTTTTATGTGCTTCTAACCCCTCCCCATGGAGGCTGCTAAAATAGTTGAGATCTTTGAGCCGTGGTAGGGTGGCACAGGCTGAGAGCGGTCACTCTCTGGCAGCTCTTCTGACATGATTAATAGAAAGAAAGCTGCATTGGGATGAGGTTTGGCACAAGATAGGTGTGCATCCCCAAAGTCTCTGTTCAAGAAGAACCACCTGGAGAGCATCTTATATGTTGTTTTTAGACTTGTCCAGCATCACGTCGCCCAGACCGCATTCACTTATGATTTCTGAAGGGACGGTGAAGGCAAAGAGGGGGATGACATGCCCACAGTGTTGCTGGTTCAGAGAGGGGTGAAAGGGAACTGGCAAAATGTCTGCTACCAAAGGGGCACAAAAGCTACCTCTATCGCCCTTATATACAGCCCCATCCTGCATTGCCTCGCCTGGAAAGGCACAAATGGTTAATCTTAAAAGCAACCTGGCAGAAACAGGGTTTGGGAACCAGTTCCCCAGATTTGCACAGTGGTGTTAAAACCAAGCAGGACATTAGGTGATACTCGGTGGGCAGGCAAGCTTAATGGCCAATGTCACTCCGTCAGCCTTTTCCCATGAAAAAACCTGCACCTTAGGTGCCACCAAGTGCTAATTTGTTAAGAAACCCTTAATTGAGTGACAGTTAATTATTGACAGATTTGAACTACTTTATCTCTCAATCAAAACCTGGCTCTGTCCCAGGCAGCAAGCAATTTACAGCCACAAAAGGTAAATCTGGCCACGTGCAAGCTTTTTATGCTGGGGCCTGATGGCTCTCCCTCCCCCACCCCAGGTTTCTGCTAAAATTTCTCTCTGAAGGAGCCGATGATCCCCTGGTGATCACCAGCCCACATCAAGGTGGTTACCCTGCTTAACCCCACTTGGCACAGAGTGGGAATTGCCAAGGGGACATCCATCTGGAGCTGCCTGAGATAAGAGGTGTCCAGTGTTAATAAACAGGCTTCCTCTACACCTCAGCAGGGCCTTCCTTTTCTAAACAGTCTTCCTTTAATGTTGTAAAATGTTTTTTTCCATTTACTCAACAATCATGCCTTTGGTGAGGGGGAGAGCCAAGGGAGAGGAGAGGAGAGGAGAGGAGAGGAGAGGAGAGGAGAGGAGAGGAGAGGAGAGGAGAGGAGAGGAGAGGAGAGGAGAGGAGAGGAGAGGAGAGGAGAGGAGAGGAGAGGAGAGGAGAGGAGAGGAGAGGAGAGGAGAGGAGAGGAGAGGAGAGGAGAGGAGAGGAGAGGAGAGGAGAGGAGAGGAGAGGAGAGGAGAGAACAGAGAAGAGAAGAGAAGAGAAGAGAAGAGAAGAGAAGAGAAGAGAAGAGAAGAGAAGAGAAGAGAAGAGAAGAGAAGAGAAGAGAAGAGAAGAGAAGAGAAGAGAAGAGAAGAGAAGAGAAGAGAAGAGAAGAGAAGAGAAGAGAAGAGAAGAGAAGAGAAGAGAAGAGAAGAGAAGAGAAGAGAAGAGAAGAGAAGAGAAGAGAAGAGAAGAGAAGAGAAGAGAAGAGAAGAGAAGAGAAGAGAAGAGAAGAGAAGAGAAGAGAAGAGAAGAGAGAGAAGAGAAGAGAAGAGAAGAGAAGAGAAGAGAAGAAAAAAGAAAAAAGAAAAAAGAAAAGAAAAAAGAAAAGAAAAGAAAAGAAAAGAAAAGAAAAGAAAAGAAAAGAAAAGAAAAGAAAAGAAAAGAAAAGAAAAGAAAAGAAAAGAAAAGAAAAGAAAAGAAAAGAAAAGAAAAGAAAAGAAAAGAAAAGAAAAGAAAAGAAAAGAAGAGAAGAGAAGAGAAGAGAAGAGAAGAGAAGAGAAAAGAAGAGAAGAGAAGAGAAGAGAAGAGAAGAGAAGAGAAGAGAAGAGAAGAGAAGAGAAGAGAAGAGAAAAGAAAAGAAAAGAAAAGAAAAGAAAAGAAAAGAAAAGAAAAGAAAAGAAAAGAAAAGAAAAGAAAAGAAAAGAAAAGAAAAGAAAAGAAAAGAAAAGAAAAGAAAAGAAAAGGACATCAAATATATTAACAGTAGTATTAGCAGCAGCATTACAGTCATTCACTACAATATCTCTAAATGTTCATAAATGTTTTATGCATCCTAAAATGCCATGTCCGAGGGATACGGCATCCCACTGAGGTTAATGAATGAATGAGGTGCCCTTGAAGGTTAATTTGCACAAACAAAAGGTCAAGGGACATCTTCAAAACAAAATATTGATTAAAGCAAGTTAAATGTTTTGACTTGAAGGAGACATGAAGGATTAAAAAGCAGAATAGAGCAGTATGGATAAGAAAGGAACAGGAAAGAAAAAACACCACCCCCAGACACAAAGGAAATGGTAGAAAACATATCTGAATCAGCTAGTCATCTGCTAACAAGCTGTAAAGATTTCCAATGACAAGTTGTCACATTAGTTTAGTGAAACTGAAGCAGCACTTATCCCTTTTCCTGTGCTTAATCTCTCAGCGCACTGCACAGAAACATGCTACCACGTTTAATAGGATTAGTTTAGTTCACTTTCTCTTCTCTGGAGGTTTTCTTTTCTTTTTCTTTTTTTTTTTTTTTTTTTTTTTTTTTTTTTTGTAACAATTCTATTTCCATCGATACCAGCTTCTTAAGTTAAATTGCACTTTGCTGAACCACCTAGGTTGCATTTACTCTCCAGGTTAAAGACATTTTCCTCCAAAGGTTTCCTTTCTGGAAGGAGAAGCCAGGATGAAGGGAGGTGAGGAAAGGTTCTCTCATACACCATGCTGCTGATAATCTATTGATATCAGTAGAGTTATTTTGAATTATCATTAGTGTAAATAAGAGCAGAATCATGCCTGATGTGTTTTTTGTTTGTTTGTTTGTTTTGCACATGAAAGTGCTTGGTCCTTCCCCATCCCTTAGGGAAAAAAAAAAAAAAAAAAAGGAAAGAAAAAAAAAAAAGAAAAAAAAAGAAAAAAAAAGGAAGAAAAGAAAACCTGCTATGTATTCACAACTCTTTACTTCATTTGCTGTGAGCAGACAGCACAAGGAAAATGATCAAAGAAAAGGCAGTCCCAACAATAAACCCTTGTCACTTCCAATTTTCTTGTCGTACTGCAAAGGGACAGAGGAATCACCCATGGCCATGGACACATTTCAGAAGTTTTCCCAAGTTTCTTGCATCTGCTTTTTCCCCTTGAAGAAACAAATACACATGCAGAAAACTGTCAGCTCGCAGTGAACGTTTTCTAGTCTGAGGTACCAGAATTTGGAGGAGGATTTATTTCTGATGGGCCAAAGCTCACAGCTGGCTGAACATAGACAAGATGAGCCCTGTATCTGGAGGAAATGCAGTATTTGGGTCTGAAGTTGGAGACACACCAAGCATTAGTTGGTGGCAGTGGGGCAGGAGAAGAGAGCCCGCACCCCCTGACTATGGATCCAAACTTTGTCAATGTGAATTAATTTGCGGGGAGAGGTTCAAAATTCAGGAAACAGACATTATGGGAGGCTACTTGAGATCTATCACTTATCGAGGGACACAGGACCTCAGCTCACTGCTGGGACCCTATGTGCAGTTGGCCGGGGGCTGTGGGGCAGTGAGGGGCCACCAGCCGTGCACCCACCTGCAGCACCAGGAGCCTGCCCCATCACTGGGCCTATGATTTGGGTGGGTGGGGGACTACTTTTACTGCTGGGCTTTGAAATATCGACTTGAGCTCCTTAAAACGCTGCCTGTCCTCTGCGATGGAAAGGGACATATGGTCTGGGGCATCCAGGGGGAAGGGGGCGTGCAAGGGACCCAGGCTGCATGACCTTGGGGACACTGCTGCACCCACAGTGCCTCAGTTTCTCTTTTCTCCACCTTGAGCAAACCAGTGGCAGTCGAAGAGAAGTTGAGCCCTGGTGGTGATGAGCCCACTGGCAGAGGCAGTTAGTTTTTAGTTATGGATTTGTGTTTGCAACCATTCGGCTTCACCTCTGCACAAATCCCGGTGTCCTTTAAAAAAAAAAAAAAAAAAGGAAAAGAATTCAGGAGAGTCACTCACCCGCCAGATTTAGCCTATCTCCCCCCGCGTCCAGGCACACTTCTGCACCCTTGTTCCGCAGCCCCTGCAGCACTTAGGGCTACAAGGGGAGCCTGAATTTGGCACCCGGCAAGGCGCGATGGACACGCGGGGACCCAGCCATGGGCTCAGCATCCCTTTTTCCTAAAGGTGGCCCCTAAAAGCACGCCCCCGCAGCCTGTCCCACCGGGGAATTGCATCCCCACGCGTGACCCTGGTCCCGGTGGGGCAGAAGGAGCCTGGTCCCGGGGTGGGGGACAGCTTTGGGGTCCCAAACTCCTGCAGCCACGGGGTGTCCGTGCCCAGGGCAGGCACCGGGGGTGCCGGCACCTTGCGCGCACCCACGCGTGGGGCCGGCCGGGGGGCTCCAGATGGGGAAAAGCGGGCAGGGGGCTGTCGGAGGGGGAGAAGCCAACCGGAGCCGCGGGTGCGGTGCCTGCCCTCGCCCCCCCGGGCCAAATTTCGGCTCCGCAGCGGCAGCAGCCGGGCGCTCCCTGCCCGCACACCGCGGCGCTGCGCTGCCGGCCGGGCCGGGAGCATCCTTCCTTTTTGCCGCTGAGAGCCGATAAGGAGGAGAATTGAATCTTCTCCCTATCGATTTTAAAGCGGGAGCCGGCTGGCAGCCGCCTCGGGGTGCCCGCCACTTGCCCCAAACTTTCGGAGCGCCGCCGAGCCCCGCTCCCCATCGCGCTGCCCCACGCGCGGCACAAGCGCGGCGGGGCGCGGGGACGCTTGGAAACACGCGTGGACCCCCCCGCGCACACGCAGCACCCCCGGACACCCCCGGGCATCCCCCGCGGAGCCCCCCCGCGTCCCCTCTCGCCCCCGGGGCCGACTTTGGGCGAAGTTTTTGGCCCCACGCAGGTGCGCGCCCCACGCCGCCGGCCGGCGGGGGGGGACCGGGGCGGTGTCGGGGCCCCCCCGGAGCCCTCCCCCGGCTCCTGCCAAATTCTCGCCGGCCCCCCCCCGGCCCAAGGAGCCTGCCGATTGGGCGCCGGGCCGGGCCCACGTCACTCGGAGCGTGACGTCGGGTCTTCCTGTTTCCTTCAGCTGTGTCTTAAAGTAAATCTTGGGGCGGTGCGGAGCGCCCGGCTCGGCGCGGCGCGGCGCGGCTCGGCTCGGCTTGGCCAGGCTCGGCTCGGCTCGGCCAGCCCCAGCCCTGCCCCAAGCCCAAGCCCAAGCCCCAAGCCCAGCCCCAGCCCTGCCCAGCCCTGCCCCGCCGCGCTCCCGC
The DNA here is from genome assembly GCF_047663525.1 of Anas platyrhynchos. Lineage (NCBI taxonomy): Eukaryota > Metazoa > Chordata > Aves > Anseriformes > Anatidae > Anas > Anas platyrhynchos. Next base: position 20,903,195 of record NC_092589.1, read on the forward strand.
ACACTCGCCGCGCACACGGCGCCGCACGCTCGCACGCTCCCGCACAGCCCCGCGCAGCCCCGCACGGCCCCGCACACTCCCCCGCGCAGCCCCGCGCAGCCCCCGCAGCCCCCAGCAGCGGCGCTGCTCCGAGCGCGCGTCTGAGCGAGCGGGGCGCGGGCGCGCCGTGCATGTGCGCGTCGCCCTTTCTCTCGCTTTGCACCGGCAAAAAAAAAAAAAAAGAGAGGCTCAGTTTCGTCGCCTCTGCACCGAGTAAGTATCCTCTCCCTCTCTCCTCAGCCCCTGCTTTCCCTCTTCTTTTTTTCTTCTTCTATTTTTTCCTTCTATTTTTTTTCCATATATTCTTTTCCTTCATCTATTTCTTTTCCTTCTTTTTACCTTCTTCTATTTCTTTTTTCCTTCTTCTATTCTTTTTCCCTCTTTATTCTTTCCCTTCTTCTATTCTTTTCCCTTCTTCTATTCTTTTCCCTTCTTCTATTCTTTTCCCTTCTTCTATTCTTTTCCCTTCTTCTATTCTTTTCCCTTCTTCTATTTCTTTTCCATCTATATTTTCATTCTATTTTTTTCCCTTCTTCTATATATTTTTCCTTTTATTTTTTTCCTTCCATTTTTCTCCTTCTATTCTTTTTCCTTCTATTCCTTTTCCTTCTTTCTCCTTCTCTCCTTCTTCGTTCTCCTTCTTCTTTTTCCTTTTTTTTTTTTTAAAAAATTCCCACTTGGGGCTGCTTTAAATGACCCGGGGAAGAGAGGGGTGGGTGGGGGGGGTGTAGACGAGCCCCCCTGCCAAACCCCGCTCCCCGTTCCCAGACTTCCCACCGGGCGGCCGCAGGTCCCCGCCGCGGGACCCCCCCTCGCCCCCGGGGGGCTCCTTTTGGTCTTGTCCCGCTGCTCGGGGGCGTTTCGGCGGGGCCGGGAGATGCGGCGGCTCTCGGGCTCCTTCTTCGTGGTCCTGGCTTCCTCCTGCCCCCCGCCGAAGTTCCCCATCCCCTGCCTCCAACTCCTGCTCGGGTGCTCCGAGGCTCCCCTTTGTCTTGTTTATTATCGCCGCCGCTCTTTTTGTCCCTTCCCATTTGCCTGCCGTTTGCATGTCGTTACTTCTCCTTTTTAACCCCGGCCGGGAAGGGCAGGGACTTTTTTTTTTATTATTATTATTATCATTATTCTTAGTCTACTCCTCGTTGCGATCACTTTGTCATTTCCAAGGGTGGGACGAGCTGCGAATTGGGCAAATGTGGAGAAAATGGGATTGGAGCGGTAGGTAGCGAGCACACGGGGACATGGGATGCGGGGCGCGGGATAGGAGCGCTGGTGTGGCCGAGCGCTGGGCTTGCTGCTACTTTCTGGTTGTTTGCTTGTTTGGGGTTGTTTATTCCATCGGGGGAGGTGGGTTATTTTTTTTTTTCCCTTAGCTTTTGCCGGAGATCCTCCTGAGCGTTTTTACGGTTCCCGAGCGCCCCGAAGCACTTTGCCATGCGTTCAAACGGAGTTACGGCGCGGGAGGGGGGGGGGAACTGGGGGGGGAGAGGAGGCTTTAGGGTCTGCAACCCGCCGCGGGGAGAACCCCAAAACCGAGGCGGGCTGCGGGGCCCCGACGGGAAGGGGTCCACAGCAAGGCTGGAGGATGCTAAACCTCCGGCCGAACGGGCGGGGGTCTCCGCTGCTCCGGGAAAAAACTGCGGGGGGGGGGGGGGGACCGGGGGCAGCACCTGGCGGGGCCGAGCCGCGCAATGCCCGCGGCGCTGCGCCCCCCGCCGCTGAGCGCTGCCCGCCCCCGAGCCCCCTCCCCGCTCCTCTCCCCTCGGTTGGGCTGCGAGCAGCCGTCAATCAGGGAAAGTTTGAAGCCTCCGCGGCCCCTTCTTGCTCGTTTTGGGTGCTTTTTGGCCTTTCTCCGAGGTATCCCGGGCCGGGAGGTGCTCGGGGGGTGGATAGAGGATCGTCGCTGCAGGAGCCGAGCCGAGGTAAAAACTCCAAGGTAGAGACTTTTTGCTATCAGCTCCCCATGAAATTATTCCGAGAGCTGTCTCCCGCTGGCCGAATGGCACCGGCAGTGCCTCCAGCTGACTTTCCTGCCAGCTGAGCTCGGAGGCCTCCCGGTTCATGCGACTTCTCTTTCTTTTTTATGATCGGCTGATAAATGAAGGCAGTCGTTAAGATTGGACAGGTTTGGAAATTGGAATTTAATTTGATTCGGGGCAGAATTGTAAATACTGGTGGTTGTAGTTCCCTGAATAATGATTTATTCTGTCTCAAAGTGCAGACTAACTGCTAGGTTAACTAATTCGAGGACTCTGATTTAACGGCATCGTGGAGCATGGGAAAAAACCCTTGGAGAACTTGGGCTGAGTTTGCAGTAGGAATTTGTCTTGCAACCGTTTCAGTATTGTCTATGCACAGAGTCCACGTGAGTTATTTTCTTCACGACAAGTGAAATAGTAAGGACCAAGCCGGCATGGTAGGAGGGAAATGTTTTCAATTTGGCACCTTGAACGGCTCGATTTCTTTTTCTTGTTGAAGGAATCTGTTTCCCCAGGCAGTGAGTGCAGAGCGCAGATAGTTGGTGGAGGGCCGTGTGTCTCCCCAAAATAAAGGCCAGGACTAATGAGATGCCGAACACCTCCTCTTAGAGAGCTCTGTCAGTGTGTGCTGTAGTCGATGGGAACTGAGGATGTGGGGCACTCGCAGGACTTGCTGAAGGCATTGCGGGATTGGGCCCTGCTGGCTTCTCTGTTGCATGCTCAGGAGCAGGTAGTGTAATTTTGGAGGAAATCACGTTCTGAATTTTACCTCTTGTTACGGGTAAATCCTAACGAAGTAGTTGTTGGTGCTATTTGTTTCTGCCTTGTTTCATGGTGCTTTATGGCATGTCTCAACTGAGGGAGTTAGATAAGCCTTTCTCCCAAGAAAACTTGTGTCAAAACCGTACGAAAAGGTGGTACTTTCTCCTTAGCAGCTGAAGTTATTTTAGCGTTTATCAGACTTATGGTGAATGAGTGTCAGCTGTTCTTCAGATTTTAGCTGTGGTTTTGTGTGGGAAATGCTGTTGACTGGAATAATTTTCGTCCTGCTCTTCGTGGCTGCTTCTGGCAAATCCATGCTCAGTGCAGCGCTTTAGAGCGAAAGATTTAAATATTTCTGTTAGCAGAAGCGTGGTAAATTCCCCGTGTAGTATTGGTGTGATGGGCTGACATCAAGCAGGCAGACGCTGGACCAAAGAAAGTTGTTGGCTTGCGAAAAGATAGGACTGATTTCAGCTCTATAAACTGATAGCTCCTTGCATTCACCAGTGAATATTTGTCAAGTTTTGCACTTCACTGCTGTGAGTTCAATGGCTGTTCCCTATCACTTGAGCATGTTAGGTTAGACCGAGTTCCTTCAGAGCGGCTAAGTAGGGTGAGATTGAAATTACATCCCCGTTATATCTCATAGGTGTATGAATGATATGGGAGAAAATGATCAGCACCTTTGTAGATGAGTTAATAAAATTGATTACAGAAATCAATCTCTTTGTAATGAGTGCGGTTAAATACCTGATGTCCTATTCCTTTCTAAATACCATTCTAGCTAAAGGTTCGGGAACAGGAAGTCTGCGGTACCTAGAAATGAATCCGTTTTTAGTTAACAGTCAGTGCATATCACATGGATATGAAATAAATCCATGCCTGTAGCCACGGTGCTATTAAGAAGTTATTCATAGCTGCATTTTAATCAAGTCTTCTTAAACAAAAGTTTCAAAAGTAAATTTGCAAATACAGTAACGCACGGCATGCTTTTGGGTGGACTTAGGAAGTGCTGAGGCCTTAGTTGTATTTTTGAGTTGCATGGGAATGGAAAGCATTCGGTTCCAGAGGAAGCTGCACTGTGAGAGTTGAGGCTCTAGATGTGGAGAGTAAATTTAACATAATACTCCTTGGTAAGCAAGGAGCATTAAAAGTGACCTGTAAAGCAAATTTAACCATCAAGAATTTCAAGCTGTGTATTTCATAAAGAAATGGGGCTCCTAAAGATTTATACATAGACCTTGACGATCTAAGCCATCTTTCTAAGTGTGTATTTCTGGATAGCTGTCTGGAGACGGTAGGTGGATGAAACACTGTTTTGAGACAATACATGGCCAAAATACTGGTACCATGTAAAGGACACAAACTTCCTAAATTTCTTTTTTTCCAAGACTTCTCTATTAACCCAGCTCTAATCTCACCAGTATCAGATTTTCCCAGCTGTGGCTGGGGTTTTGCATCATGCTGTAGGGGACTTTCCACTTCCCTTGGGGTCTGAACTGCTTTTGGTCCTCCATGACCAAAACACTAACTTGGCCATTTGACGTCCATTCCGTTGTGCCAGGCTAAAGTAGAAGTTTTTCTCATCTATGAGCCGAAAGGGCTGCAAGCCTTAACGCTGGCGGGCTGTAGGCTCAGTGTAACACCAGGGCAAACGGGGGATATTGCTTAATGCCTCGGTTAAGGGCACGATACCTCTGGTGCTTCCAGGGAGGAAAGGAGGGGGCACCACTGCAGAGCACCTCCTGCTGCACGCCTGTTGCTGCAGGGGCTCGGGGGGAGGAAGATGGACACTGGGGAGGAAGGATGCGTGGCAATGACCTTCCAACCTGGCGCAGGACAGCCTATTTCCTGAGCTGCTGACTCAAGGGTACAGCGAGCCCTCCCCATGTGTGTCCTTGGTTGGGATTGGGCAAGAGAGCGGGAAACAGCGTTCAGGCACCTGAATTTGCTGGGAAACGTGCAAAACTGGGAACCTGACATGAGGTTTTTGGTGCAAGTGTGGGAACATACTGCTGGATCTTAGTCAAGTAGAGCTTGACTGCAGAAACGGAAGGAAAGGCACGAAGGTTTTCGGTGCTGGTTGTTTATTTTCCTATTGGCAACTACTGTCTTTACACAGAATACCTTCAGAGTATAGTACAGGCAGCATGCAAGAGCTCTTACAGTTATCTTGCAATTAGTTTATATCGCTTTCATATGAACACCGCTAGACTGGAAGGTCAACCTTGACCATGGTTCACACTGTGCTGGTATCTCCTGCTGAGCAACTGGGGTGGCGTGTCACCCTTCCCACCCCTGCCAACCTGGTCCCTCACTTATAAAACCAACCCTTTTGAAAACCCAACTCCTCTAATTTTATTTTATTTTTTTTTTTAAAAAGGAAGATCTAATCGTTAGAGCCAAAGTCTGCTTCTTTTGCAATAATTCAAAGAAAGCAGGAGATGGGTTTTCACAATGCGTACTGCCCAGCAGGGCCTGATTCTGCCACTGGCACGTAGCAGGATTTTGGTACCCGAGCATGCCGTGGACTCAGGAGCATTGTCTGCAGGGTGCAGTGCTACCTGGCAAGCAGGTGGTACAGTTGGGCCCCTGCAACAGAGCGCCTTGCTACCGTGTTGTTATCGTCAGGTCTCCCAATTCCACTTTCTAATGTGATAAGGAGCGATCTCTAAAGGCAGTGTCCTGGTAATGATGTGAGGCTCTGGATTTCCCATCTGAATTCATGACATTTTTTTTATTTTTATCATTCTTTGCTTTCCTCTATGCAAGGAGCCAGTAACAAAAACAAACATCACGTCCCTTGCATAACCGTGACACCAAATCTCTGAAAATTCTTTCAGTACATCCAGAATACGTGGGCAAAAGCTGCAGAATAAACATAATGTTTCTAAGTATTAGAAGCTTTTTTTCCTTTTCATTTTTTTTTTCATCCTGGTTGCAAACTAAGCATTGACTACTGTCTTGATTTTACAGATTATTTCATGCTGAAATTATGCCTATTTGCATGGGTAGTCATTCTTTAAAACTAGCCACAGATGCAGTCCTAGGGAGCACGTAGATGTTTTTACAGGTGAACCGAAAGAGATGGGAGCAATTCCAAAAAGTCTGCATGCTGCCTTTGGCAATATACCCTGTTATTGTGAAGATTGTGCTCTGTTAAGCAAATGTAAAGTTTAATATTAGATAAGCGTCGCATGAAAAATATTTTAATTTTACTGAATGTTAAATTTTAAGAAATGCTAAAGAGCGTCCAGAGCTTTGTGTCTAATGTGAGTTTAGCATCACTAGTTAATAAGTCACAAATTATGTCAAGAGCCTTTTACAAAATGCAAGGAAGTGTGTTATCTTTTTATGCTGTGTTCCTGGGAAACAATGAGAGTTCATATAAAGAGGAGGTATCTTCCTTTCTCACGCAGTTGATTGATGTTTCTACTTTCATCTTTCCATATTTTTTCTCATCTTTTCTGCATGTCACAGGAAATAAGATTCTGTGTATTCAAAATATCAAGCGTAAGAAGGGCTTCACTGGGCATCTGAGATGCTGTTCTTGGAGATTTTTCCAAAGCAGAGAGATGTGGCACTGAACATGCCTCGTTTCTGCTCTGTGAAAAATTTAATGTCGAGTTTAGTGTGTGAAATACAAAACGTTCAGGCTTCGGTAGTGGGGCTTACTTGGAGAACGTAAGTTAAGAAAAAGGGAAGAACGTATGAGGAATTCAAAACACTGTTGTGGGTAGTCTGTGGTACATACGATGCTGTGTTAACGAACTACATTTTGGCTTTTATTTAATCACATCTATGTAAATATTATAATCCTGGCCGTAAAATGTTTTAATGCATTTTTTTGCCTTGCTGAAGAAATGTTTCCCTAATTATTTAAGAGAGTTTTTCCCTCTACGCTGTAAGCATAAATGCATCTCTGTTTCTCTGCCTTTCACATGCACGTATACTATCCTGCCTACAATTAAGTTAAAGTTGTTGTTCTGACCTTCGAATGTTTATTTACCAGTTTTATCTCTCTTTAAAATACAAAACCACAATTACAGTTTTTACATCGCAATTGAATTTTTTTAATCCAAATTTTATACAATTTCTTGTTTTAACAATAAATCTTAAATAAGGAGTACTTTCATCTTCTTTTGTAACATGTATCTCAATGCCCTAAATTTAATCAATTGGTTGTCAGAGGCTGTGTTCTTCTAATCTACTCTTTCTTCTGAAGATAAACAGTATCATTTTAGGCATTTGTGCAAGAGAATCATATTACTGGTGCTTAAGCAGTTTTTGCTTTTTTAAATCTTAATCCATCTTAAACCAGTGGAGCAGAAATATTTAAAAATGTTTCATTTCAAGCAGAGTGCATAATAAATTGCAATAATTGTAATGTGCCATAAATCCCAGAGCCTATGCATTTTGCATTTTATTCAGGATTGAGGTCAGGAAATTTGGAGAAATTTAAAGAAAATGATTCATCAGTCCTTTTGTTCTGTTGGCCAGGGTCCCAGGATTCTTGAGCTGAGCCCAGCTGACAAGCTTTTGAAGATGGCACAATAACAGTCCAGTGATGCCTGACCATGACAGCACAGCCCTCTTAAGCAGGCAAACCAAGAGAAGAAGAGTTGACATTGGAGTGAAAAGGACGGTAGGGACAGCATCTGCATTTTTTGCAAAGGCAAGAGCGACGTTTTTTAGTGCCATGAATCCCCAAGGTTCAGAGCAGGATGTTGAGTATTCAGTGGTGCAGCATGCAGATGGGGAAAAGTCAAATGTACTCCGCAAGCTGCTGAAGAGGGCGAACTCGTATGAAGATGCCATGATGCCTTTTCCAGGAGCAACCATAATTTCCCAGCTGTTGAAAAATAACATGAACAAAAATGGTGGCACGGAGCCCAGTTTCCAAGCCAGCGGTCTCTCTAGTACAGGCTCAGAAGTACATCAGGAGGATGTATGCAGCAACTCTTCAAGAGACAGCCCCCAAGAGTGTCTTTCCCCTTTTGGCAGGCCGACTATGAGCCAGTTTGATGTGGATCGGTTATGCGACGAGCACCTGAGAGCTAAACGCGCCCGGGTTGAGAATATCATTCGGGGTATGAGCCATTCCCCCAGCGTGGCATTAAGGGGCAATGAAAACGAAAGAGAAATAGCTCCGCAGTCTGTAAGTCCCCGAGAAAGCTACCGAGAAAACAAACGCAAGCAAAAGCTGCCTCAGCAGCAGCAGCAGAGTTTCCAGCAGCTGGTTTCAGCGAGGAAGGAGCAGAAGCGAGAGGAGCGCCGACAGCTGAAGCAGCAGCTGGAGGACATGCAGAAGCAGCTGCGCCAGCTGCAGGAGAAGTTCTACCAGATCTACGACAGCACTGACTCTGAAAATGATGAAGATGGCAACCTGTCCGAAGACAGCATGCGCTCTGAAACCATGGATGCCCGGGCTGGGGACTCTGTTGGCAGGTCGGACAATGAGATGTGCGAGCTGGACCCGGGGCAGTTCATTGACCGGGCCCGGGCCCTCATCCGGGAGCAGGAGATCGCGGAGAACAAACCGAAAAGAGAAGGTCCCAAGGAGAAGGAGCAAGGGCCAAATTCCTTCCATCCTGAAGGCAAACACTTGGCCGAGACGCTGAAGCAGGAACTGAACACCGCCATGTCGCAAGTTGTGGACACAGTGGTTAAAGTTTTCTCGTCCAAGCCCTCCCGCCAGCTTCCTCAGGTCTTCCCACCTCTCCAGATCCCGCAGGCGAGGTTCGCGGTCAACGGGGAGAACCACAACTTCCACACGGCCAACCAGCGCCTGCAGTGCTTCGGGGACGTCATCATTCCAAACCCCCTTGACACTTTCGGCAGTGTCCCCATGCCCGGTGCCACCGACCAGACTGAGGCACTGCCCCTCGTTGTCCGCAAGAACTCCTCCGACCAGCCTGCCTCGGCCCCACCGGCCGGCGGCCACCATGCCTCGCTGCACCAGTCCCCGCTCTCAGCCACCGCCGGCTTCTCCACCTCCTCCTTCCGCCACCCCTTCCCACTGCCCCTCATGGCCTACCCCTTCCAGAGCCCCCTGGGCGCCCCGTCGGCCTCCTTCCCGGGGAAAGAGCGCGCCTCCCCCGAGTCCCTGGACTTGACCCGGGAGACCACCAGTCTGAGGACCAAGATGTCGTCGCACCACATGAACCACCACCCCTGCTCACCCGCGCACCCCCCCAGCACCGCAGAAGGTCTCTCTTTGTCCCTCATAAAGTCCGAGTGTGGCGACCTGCAAGACATGTCCGAAATCTCGCCCTACTCGGGAAGTGCAATATCCTTTTCTGAAGGCGAGCGGTCGCCCCATGGCCTGCAGGAGAGGACCTGGGGCCACCCCACCCCGTGGGGATGTCTTGAGGGCATTGGGGCTGGGGGCACTGGTGGGAGGAGCAGGCAGGGGAATTGCCTGGTGAAATAAAACTCGGGGTGGTAACCGGAGGTAATCCTTCAGTGACAGCATCCAAATTAAAAGAGACACCCATCCACCCAACATTTTAGACTGTCCAATTGGGTTTTCCTTTCTGCTGGTCAGGAGGTGACCCGTCCAAAAACACTGCTTGTCCACCTCCTTCCCCGCCCAAAACAGCCTGTTTTAACAGTGGCCTTGCTGGAGCTCACAAAGAGACAGCATTTGGTCATTTGTGTGTCATCAGCTCTAACGTAAGGGAAATAAAGTACAAAAAATCCAGGTACTGATCTATTCAGGCAGCACCAAGTTCTTTCCCCCACCCAGAGGTCTGCTCCTCAGCCCTGGTGCAGCTGCCTGCTATGCATGATTAACCTCTGTTCAGCCATACACAGAAATCTTTTGTCCTAACGTACACAAAGCAAATTATTTTGGAAAGCTGGAGAGAACAATTAAATATAAAACTTCAGCTGTATTAAATTTGCAGGACACTTCCCCTGCTAAAAAAAAAAAATAAAATAATAAAGTCCATCTTTTATTTAGGCAAATTCAGACAGTCTTTTTTTTTTTTTTTTCCTGGAAACTAGCATAATTTTTTTTTTCTTTCTTTTTTAGTAGTAACACCTCCCACCCACTGCATCGTCTCCCCTAATGTGCTTTTTGGTCAAAAGATTTTTCTTCCAAGTACAGTTGTATTAATAGTTAATAAAATGCCTTGTCTGCCCCATGCACAAATTGAGGATTTTAAATGAAGGGTAGATGGGCATTTTCCCATGCTCCAAGATCCCAACAAAAGGCAGCAGCACAAGCACAGAGCCTTAGAAGCAGATAATTTTGTTCCCAAGTTGATGGCAGTAGTAGTGACTGGATAACTCTGCCCCAGCCCGGGTAACAGCAGTGACACCGAGGAAATTTTCCTCTTCCCAGGGCTGTCATGTGAGGGCAGATGCACGAGGCCGTGCCCCACCATGGGTGTCTTCTAGGCAATTAGCAGCTCTGGTGACTTTAGGGGAATTGCAGCATGTCTTCTGTGGATGTGGGAAGGGTGCAGGCAGGGCTGGGGACCTGTGGGTTGTCTGCTTCTCCTGTTGGTGTGGCCAGTCCCTCCTGTGGCAGTGGGCACCACCAGGATGGAGGCAGACACTGCAGGGCCACCACCCATCCCCAGACCCCAGAAGGTCTCCTGTCAAACCTAGACCAGGTCTGGGGGAAGAATTGTTGCTGTCTGATGGTTTTTGGCTATAAAAAAAAAGTGTGAATAGTGCCATTTCTGTAGGAGAAAGGCTCTGAAAGCACCTTCCTTAGCTGTGGGTGTTTTCAAGAGCCAGCTGGCAGTGGATGTGATGTTGGAGGGACCTTTATCCCAAGGAAGATCTCTCTGCTGTGTCTGCAGCAGGCAAATCTTCACCTTGCCTTATATACTGTATGGCAAAACAGGGGAGGCAGTCTGAAGGGAGCATCGTTCTTAGTTACTTCCTGTTACTTTGGGAGGTCCAAACCGAAAATCATTCTTGCATATTGAAATGCAGTGGGGATGCTCTCAGAGCAGTCCTGAGGTCAGCACGAGTGGCAGCCGAGGGCAGGATTCAGGCCAGGGCAATTAAATAATTTCTGCTAAACAATACAGAGGCGTACTGATTATTTTGGTGTAAAAGTAGTTATCCCACCCTGGGAGAGAAGTGGTAAGGGGGGAAAAGTGCATGAACTGGGAGTATTTGTGTGGCAGCAGGTGATCCCCTCCACCTGTGGAGCATCTCTGCCTTGCCCCTGCCGTTTCTCCCCCTTTCTCCTGCCCTTCCCCACTGGCAGTCCTTAGCAAAGCTCCTTGTTCCTGCTGAAACCGGGTTGAGAGAGCCCTGTCCTGGGGCTTAGCCGGGGAAATGCTGAGCGCTGGGGCAGTTCCTGCCTCTCTCCTTGCCCTTGCTTCTTCCCCTGCCCTTGGGAAAGCGCTCCGTCTGGATGCAGACTTGTTAGGGAAAACAAATTTACTAAAGAGCATTTCTACACGACGTGCCCTGATGTACAGTTCAGCTGTGGGGGTGTTTTTGTTTTCTAGCAGCGGCTCATTTGCCCAGGTAGCTTGCAGTTTCCAGGGAAAGGCGCAGTACGGAGGTTGGTTTGTTTGTGGTAGGTTCTGTTGTGGCGCTTTTATTTTACATGCTTGAGTGTGCATACACAAGGAATATATTTCTTGGGAGAAGCAGATCTTTCTTCCCTGCAGAAAGCAACATCTGTTTTCCTGGACAATACAGCCAGGATGAGAACATAAGACTAGCAGATACAGCCAAGTTCAGGTTTTAGTCCTAGGCTAAAACACTGCACCAGCCTGTTCTTTATTTTTTATTTTTAACCAACGCCTGTGAAATGCATCTGATCTTTCTTTGCTGAATTGCAGAAGGAAACGGTTAATGTTTGCGTATGTTGCTAAACAAGATAAGATGCACCTGCAGCATGAATTCCCATCTTGGTCCTGAATGCAGTCTATATCTTTGCAAACTAATCTGTTTAATCAAATATTAAGTTTTATTCAAATTCTGAAAGAAACAGACAGCCAATTGTTTTTCTGCACGGTCTTCCTTTGTCATGCATCCTCTTTGCATCTCAAGAAAAATAGCCTTGTTCAGTCCCAAAACATTTGCATAGATCAAAATTGAAGCACAACAGTAGCCTGTGTGCTGTTAAGACATCTGTAAAGGTGAAGAAGTTTGGTGTGTTCTCCCTGACTGGAGGGCTGTGGGACATGAGTGAAACTTTCTGCAATTTATTTATTTTTTCAGCAGAATTCCAATCCAACTGGAATGAGTTTCACAGTCCCAATATGTGAAAGCTGTAATTAGCGAATTACAACATTTTGAAATGAGGAGTTATTACATCTGACTAGAATTAAACTAATTAAACTTAAAAAAAAAAAAAAAAAAGATGAGCGATTGTACAGCAAGCTGGATAACTGTGCTGTTGATAAAACCTGAGCGACAGAAGAGTACTTTCCAGCTGGCCCATTCTTCAGAGGGTCTTGAAGATGCTTTGAGATACAGCGATTTGGAGCTTTGCTTATTGAGAGCAACTGAGGTGTAACTTAAGCAGCAGCTTGGCTTTGGCAGTGCAGATTTTCTACCTGATACAGCCCATTCTTACCTCTTTTCCTTCTGCTCACTGCGTGTAGGATAGAAAAGCCTGCTAGAGCATTTCAGGGAACTCAGGCTGAGAGTAACAGAAGTGAAAAATTGTCTTCATTGAATAATATTTTTTTTTTTTGCAAAAGAGGATAGCTATCCCTGAGGATTAAAGTGCAAATGAGACAAATGCAGTGCAGTGCTATCTCTCTGCTTCCCTGGTTAAAACACACAGGAGCACATATAGGTTTCATTCCCAGCCTTTCGCTTCTTATTTCTTAACATTTTGCCTTTTTGCTGCTGCTGGGTGAGGTGAGGCTGCGTCGCACCGTGTAAGCGCACAGCGCTGAGGCTCTCAGGTTGTTTGAACACTGCTTTAGGTTCAGCTGCAGTACACTGTTTCTCTGATCTTTTATGTTCCTGAGCAGATGTCTTTCATTAATTTATGGATTTATCATCTTTTCTTTCTCTCCTTTTTTTTTCTTTCCTTTTTTTTTTTTTTTTTTTTTTTTTTTTACACCTGGCAGCTGGCTCAAGTTTCAGCAGTTATTGTCTATTTTGCATTACCCATAGAATTGAATGTCATCTGTCTTCACAAAGCTATAGCTGGGAGAATTGAGGCAAGCCACATGAGCTGCTGGGACAGAGCTTGTTTGCGTTCCATTCGGCACCCCTCCTCCCTTTACCTCCTTAATATTTATTTGTGCTCGTTTTCTTTCCTGGCCTTGAATGGGGCTTAGCTCGTGTTCAGTACAGCTGTATGTTTACTGAATCTATTTCATCATGAGTCATTGTGCGTGTGTAAGTATCCTGGAAACAGCTAGTGCTTTCTTGGAAGAACAGTTGCTTTTCAGCCCAAGCACTTAAAAAGGAAATTAAGCAATTGGTCAGTTCAGTTTTTTTCTGAAATAGCAATGGGTTATCTAATTCTTAGCTCTTAAGTCTGTCATTAACTATTTTTTGCTAGATTATCACAGATCAGATCTTTTATCACAGTACAGCGTTAACCTTAGGAGCAAGATATACAGATTGGTTGCATATTTGATATCGCTTTAAGGCTGCCAAGTGCTTAAGAACAAGTATAATTTTAATAGAAAATGGATTTCTGGGAATTTGAGTCTCAGAACATCTTTTAATACGTGTTTCATTCAATATCAATATCCCCTGGCATTATGGCAGAAAATGTTTAAAAATCCTAAATGCAAAAGGAATCAAAATGCTTAGACAACTGCCTAATATGCTTAAATCCAGCAAATATGGGAGCTTTTTTTTTGAAAGTTTAAGTCCATCTTTTAGCTCGCGTTGAAAGAGAGGGTATGCCAAACCTGATAACAGCCTGTCAGCAGTGTCAGAGGAATCACAAATTAGGGAGACTTAGGATTTTTATTTCTTTTACTTATTGAAGTTCCCTCTCAGCCCCTCGCTTCCCTGAAATGATCGTGTAACAAAAGGGATTTCTGGTGTAGAAGTTTTGATTTGTCTAAAACTCTTATCACTAAGCAATAGGTGACAGCTTGCTACTATTATTTCACTTACGTATTTTGACAGATGGCACTGCAGAGTGTAATGCTCTTTTAGACTTCTCTATCAGTCTAATGGAGGTAACTGGAGGTTCTTTCAACTCTTCTCTTGGCACAAGAAGTATGTCAGTCATAAATTATCTTCTTTGTAATCAGCAAGCATCTAAAACAAAATGCAAGTTCAGCTCAGCCGTTCTCCGTGTACTTCCAGATAATAAGAGGGTTTTAAATTAATATTATCAATGACTTTTTTTTTTTTTAATGCCACATTTCTCCAATCTAAAAACAAATCTTACCACTAGAATAAAGGAGTGGGTTTCAGTCAGTTTCCCAAATTAGAGAAAAAGGGTCTTCTGATGAAAAACCCGGGTGATCTCAGTAGCAGGCTGCTAAAAATGTGTCCGTGCTCCTGGTACCAAGGCCTGGCAGGAGATGCCCTGTGCCAGTGTGTGCCCGGCCTGGTGGCGGGGGCACGGCGGCTGCAGTGTGCCTGTGCTCCGGGTCAGCCTTCCCCTGCCATCAGGTGCGAAAGGAGTGAAATTTTCAACAATTGTGTTTAGGAGAAACAGTCCTCGGAGAAGCTTCTGGGAAGAACCCTTAATTGACCTTGTGGGGGCCACATTGATTTTCTCCACGTGCATCTTCATTTCTGATAAATTATAAAGCCATTAATTTGCTGAGGAAATGGCAGGGCCAGCCTGCGGCACAGATGTGACCAGAGCCGTCCTCGCGCGCAGCGCACAAAAGGGAGCCAAGAAGCCGGGAGAAAATCAGCAAGCCGAGATTGTTATGGTTAGCTTCACATTCCCTTGGGAACTGTTTTCGTTGCTTCTGTTTACAGATCTAAAAGGTAATGATGTTTCCAGGATAAATAGGCTGCCTTATAGGGTAAGTGGCCATTTATTGATCTGCTAGCCCGCATTTATCGATCACTTAGCCCCAAATGCCGCTTCCTCCTCCGAGGAGTTAACCGGCTAAACCAGAAGGCGAGAAGTTGGGTTGGTTTGCGGGGACGGAGGGGCTCTGCCTCCCAGAAAATTTGGCTTTTATTAGCCAGGCAGCCACTGAAGCAGAGCAGTAATGGGATTAGAGAGAGTAACCGGGGATGCTAAGGCAGGGATGAAACAGGTGAAACGTGCTGCCCGTAGCAGACATTGCTCAAAACGATGCAGCACCTGCGTGTGAGGCTCATGCGCTAGCTCTGCTTTGTGTGAGCAGCACAACGCAGAGAGAAAAACAAACTTTGGCTGGAATTGCAAAGGAGAGGGAGAAAAAGCTCCTGATAAGTTTTCTGTGGCACATGCTTCGTGCATTTGTTCCCTTAGCAACAAGTGAACGTACATATGGTGCACAAGCCGTAAACTTGCAAAATTCCCGAGACCCAGGACCCAAAGCGATAGGAAACGCAGTGTTTTCGTTGCACGTCCTCTCATACCTCATTTTGCTATGTTACAGAAAATGACAGCGCGGCAGTTTCAGTGTTACTAATTTCTCCTGCAGGCTGGGGAAGTGCAGCAGTAAGGGGACACTTTGGGAGCTCTGCACACTCAGAAACAGCCTTCTCGAGAAAAGCATTTTCCTTTACTAACTCAATCCTACATGCAGGAAGGCTTGTCGCCGAACCACTTGAAAAAGGCCAAGCTCATGTTCTTTTACACCCGGTACCCAAGTTCCAACATGCTGAAAACCTACTTCTCGGACGTAAAGGTAAGAAAATCTTCCCCCCTCCCCCTGCTGTCTTTACTGCATGTTGTGTTTGGTCACGGAGAAGTGTGGTGCTGTCAGAGATCAGTGATATTTCTGGGTAGGCAGAGGTTACGGCTGGCTTTACGCGCTTTTTTTTTCCTGTTGAAGTTGTACTCTGCCTGTGCCTGGATGAGGAAAGGAGAGGTTGGAGGATTTTAAATTAAAAAAAAAAAAAAAAAGACATTTCAGAGCAAAGTAAGGATAATCGTTGCACTAAACCAAACAATTTCCATTATACATATCCTATCAAAAAAGAGATTTCTGTGGTGGTAGAAATATACTTCCAAGAACATTTTGGAGCAGTTCTCAAGTGTTCCCTTATTGTTTCATTTCGGTTGGTTTCCTCATATTTGTGCTTACATAAGCACAGTGCAGAATCCTTTTCTTTCTGTCAAAAAGAAACAGTACATTGAAATTCTCCATGCAGAAGCTGCTTAAAAACAAAAGTGATGATTGTCTCTTATTTACAACTTAATTTGTTGTTGATGCAGAGTACACTGAGCATAAGGAGGATGAATAAAGTGACAGATTCAGGCCACATTATTCAAATGAGGATATGAAAGCTGTCGACATACAGCTGCATCCTCCCTCATTCTACAGAATATTAGGACCTCCTGATTTTTTTTCTAAAAGTAATTGTTCCTTCACATCAACTTGATTTTGTGTTAATCATCTAAGTTTAAAAAAAAAACACACATAGATTGGGTTTTAATGATTATAATGGCATACATGGTGTCATTATCTAAGTAACTTTATAAACATTACATTAGCTTAAATTAGTTTGTTACATTGCCCACCCCCCGACACACACAAATTACAGAAATCCTTCTTTTAATCACTTTTGGGTTATGTTGTTTGTTTTTTTTTTTTTTCAGTCTTAGGGAGAGATTATCCCACAGGTTTGTGAACTTGGCCCGGTTTCTGCTGACCGGCTTCCCCTGGTGAAGTTTGCTGGCAGTTTTTCCCTTTATTTTCCCCGTGACATTGCATGCACCCGCGCGGCGCAGTGCGCTGCTGCCCGCACAGCCGTGCCCTTGGAGGTTGCTCTCCCTCAGCGCCACGCACCCAGCGGATGGTGGCAGCGTCCATAAAGGGGAGGCGGGGGAAGCAGTGCAGGCACTTCCCAGCCTAAATGGCCAGTCAAGAATCATTAAACACACCAAAAAAAAAAAAAAAAAGAAAAAAGAAAAAAAAAACACCGCTGCAAATTGCACAGCAGCCTGAGTGGA